>NC_091333.1:2451121-2566121 GCF_038502225.1 Cherax quadricarinatus
AAATATGATTTTGGTCTTTGTTTAGATTTGACGAATATGGACTGTGTGATCTGCAAGGAGACTTTTACGAAAGTTAAAAAAAAAAAATGTACTTGGAGAGAGGGGAAGCAATGGGACCAACCTAGTAAGTGAAATGTGAAAATAGAACATCCACATACCTGCTCATGTCTACATCAGGAATACAGACATGAGAATTGCAACAGAAATAGTATTAGTAGTGACTTGAAAAAAAGTGATAACCATGTTTAACGACTCGTATTCTTCTCAGGAACACATTTTCATTTTCAAAGAACACTGTATATTTTACAGTCAGCCTGCAAATTTATCAAGGGAAAATGAGAGGCTATAATGTCTTGTCTGTAAAAAACATTTATTTTCAATCAACCGTTAAATTTATATGTAAATAACGAGCGCAGAGACAATTGGGCTCACAATGTTGAAAATCGGATTGCGTTTGCGCAGAATTTCATTGCCACTGATGCTATTTACCATTAAATATGTGACACGAACATCCGAACAGTAAAATTAGTTCTTAAACCCCACCAATCCACAAATCGTACTAAAATTCTAAACTCAATGGACCCAGTGACATAATAAAGACTTCAAGAATATGGTAGACTATCTGAAGAGAGAACAAACTCCCCTTGAGATTATTTTCTCTTCAAACTGACTTCAATTCCTTGTTTCGTAGGTTAGACAAAAAAAAAAAAAACATTTAACAAGACTCAGAAAATGTGGAAGATATACTGGCTGCAAAGTGCTCTGGGTTCAGTGACGTTGCAGTCTGTGACTCGCACATCACGACTATTTGGCATTGGAAAAGGATGTTGCTTTGATGAAGCTGGAGAACAATGCTCACGTCAAAAAGCAGACAGAAGTGTTCTGCCGAGTAGCAGCCACAAATGAGGTCACAGCTAGTGGAGATATTTGTCTGCTCTGCTTGTACAGTGGTACCTCAGGTGAAGGATTGGATGGATGCACTACGTTGCGGCGATGTCGTGAGACACATTCTATAAGCATTTCTGTACAGGTTCCCACTACCACCAACAGCAGCAGCAGCAGCAACACGATATCACAGCGCTCGTGTTTATTTCAAGAGTTCAGCAGTGGATGGGCATTCCCTAGGATCAAGATTATAAATGAATATTACTCAATCGTCGACTCGAACCGTGAACAAACATTTACCACCAGCTTCAGGTCTACTGAAGGAGAACAGATTCAGTTGCAAGACAGGCGGTGAAATGAAAAGCAAAAATTCTAGTTGTGGAAACTTATCCTTACCTTATAATATGGATGAACTGTGAAATGTCACAAGTGCAGTAAAAATTGTTTAGTTTTAAATAAATGTTGTCTGTAACAAACGAAATTGTCTATTGTTAACTGCTGATATTAGCGAATGTTCAGAATACATGTTGGTTATGCTCATATTTCTGTTATTTACTATATCAAGTGTACACCATATGCTGAGTGCCGACCCTCAATAGTTCTTATATACCCCCGAAATGCCTAGGCATGCTAGTGGCTTTCTTTGTAGTTAATATTTTGTAATATGTAAACCACACATTGTAAGCTCTGAAAGGAAACAAACATTTTCATTTTCATTAATCACGTTTTTATTGGTTAATATTTTACAGAAAAAAAATTTAAATTTTGTCTGCACCATATGTTTGGGCGGGGGGGGGGTTCACAACTAACAGCACTAAAATTCACGCAATACGAAAACAAATGGATATAAAAAGTAATGGAATAAATACGCAGCGAAACAGACACACATTAACATGAGATGGTAGAGCTAATGGATTATTGTTATATTCAAGGGTAAGCGCTAAACCAGTAGTTATAAATCGCATAGAAAATGCGAGGCAATCAAGTTAAACCAAAGGCGAATAACACCAATTCCTTGGATCAGAAGACCTTCCTCAGCATCAAAGTACCCTCTCCCCTTCTTCCTCCTTCTTGAGGTGAAAATAGCACATCAATTAACCTATGCTGGGTAAGTCAGGAAACAATTTACGGCGCTCATCAACAGAACTTCCCGTGCAGGAATAAGTCTGATTTTCACACGCGAGTATTATATAGCTATAAAAGTGAATTAAATAAAAATGGCATTACCTGAAAGTACGTGGTGTCGGCAGGTTGTACTGTGCAGTGTAATGAGCTGGGAGTGACACTGCAACTCACCAGTATAACATGAAAAGGTCGAATACTGTGCTGTGATTGACTATAACATGGAGACCCGACACGGACTGGCGTGTGAGGGCGGTCACTGCCAATATGTATTTTTTCTTTTGCTTCCCTCATTTAAATAGTCTACTGCAAATATTCTACCTCGTGAATATCTATTAATGGGACAGGAATATTTGTTGATATAAAAAAAATCTTTACAAAGCATGGATTGTACAATAACGCGACGTTGCCTAGTGACGACGCCGCACGTAACACCAATTCATTGGTAAACTTTTTACTGGACACTGGAGATACCTGGCAGTCAACTGACATTGTGTACAAGTGCGCAAGAAGTGGTAATGGTAGGGAAAGGGTCAATTCTGGCTCCCCTGAAAGTTCCCTACGCCCAGGTCAAAGCTTTGGATCATTGTTTACATGTCAGCTGTCGTGAGCCCGGAAATGGCACGCCAATCTCTAGGTCCATAGCTATTGGTCACTCACGCTAACAATACACACACGTACATAGCTTTAAGAAGAGGCTCGATAAAGCTCTGGGAGCAGGGAGAGAGTGGACCTAGTAGAGACCACTGAAGAAGCGGGGCCAGAAGCTGTAACTCAATCCTTGCAGCCACAAATAGGCGAGTACATATATACACAGTAGAAAGAAGGTCGGGTACAACGTGCAGAAAATATCCTCTGTACCTCTTAGTACAACTCCACTGCTAAACACCACTTCTCCCACTGTCTCCAGTTTAGAAGTCGCCTCTACATTCGATTGAAGAAACTTGCTGCGCGGGCGAAACGTTTCGACAAGAAAGATATCGTATATATGTTGGTAGAATTACCGACAATATGTAAAGTAAAAGGACACAAGTGCAACTAATGTGACATTTTATTGTGGCAACGTTTCACTCTCCAGGAGCTTAACAAAGCTCCTGGAGAGCGAAACGTTGCCACAATGAAATGTCACATTAGTTGCACTTGTCTCCTTTTAACAAAGATATCCAAGTGTTGCATAAATGTCTTATTCATCATCTTGTCAGTAATGAATGCCATTACTACAATAATTTATTCTATAAACTTACAAATGTCATTCTCATTACTTCAAGTTAGGCTTCTTAGTTTACGTTACAGAAGCCTATAACACGAGTATATATTACTATAAATTTGCAAATTAAAGAAAAATGGTTGCATTACGTCTGGCAACATGACTGAGTGTTACCAGGAAACGTTCAGATATACACGAATGTCGCTGGTGGTGGCAGAATGTCACTGGTGGTGGCAGAATGTCACTGGTGGTGCTAGAATGTCACTGGTGGTGGCAGAATATCACTGGTGGTGCTAGAATGTCACTGGTGGTGGCAGAATGTCACTGGTGGTGCTAGAATGTCACTGGTGGTGGCAGAATGACACTGGTGGTGCTAGAATATCACTGGTGGTCCAGAATATCACAGGTGGTGCCAGAATGTCACAAAATAAGTGCCAGCAATGACCGAGACGCAGAATAAGTGCCAACAATTCCTGAGACACATTATAAGAGTGCCAGAAATGACTGAGACACAGAGTAAGAGTGCCAACAATGACTAAGACTTATAAGTCGCTACTGTAATAAGTCATGATGACTGGCTTGACAACCACAGTTATAACTATACCATTAATCAGTAGTAGTGTGACCTTTAGTATATGGGGAGGGGGGAGGGGGAGAGGGGAGGGAGGGGAAACATAAGTAAAAAAAAAAGTAAATTGAAGGGCAAATGCTCCCCTACCCCAATCACTCCCTTAAAAAAAATTCACCACCCTCCACCCTGTCAAACACCCTTCCGTCCAAACACTCACTCTTCTAGACATCATGTCAAACACCCACCTACACTTACACCCACCCCGATACCCTCCCAGTCACCCACCAACACACCCAAACACCCTCCCACCATAGTTTATTATGCACCCCATACCCATCCTGTGGGCGGTAGTCAAAAGATTGCAGAGGCACATAATGGGTCCAGGGACTGGGTCGCAAAGTTTTGATAACATATAACGCCCTCACAAGCACTCACCTAAACACCCAGCCATATATTCACCCAAACACTCATCCACCCACCCACTAGTGTACACAACTATGACTCCATTACTGAGGTCTTGCTTCCTCCCTCCTCCCCTCAAATTATTCACGGGCTCAATCACACATCAGGTGAAAATAGTATTAATTTTATGTGCTAAACCATTATCATCTGGTGAGAGCATTCGACCCCACAATCTCAAGGTCCCGTATTCGATTCCGACATGGAAAAACATATGAGCAGGTTTCTCCATACCTCGGCTTCCCTGCCCACCTAGAAGTAAAAATTGGTACGTGTGTCTTAATCGAGTGTTGTGGGTATTATTTAAAAACAAATGTGTTAGAAAACTCCAGTATTTGCTGGATGTTACATCCTGTTGTAAGAAAACATTCCCGTGCCTGTGTGTAAGACACTCCAGTGCCTGCTGGAAGTATTCACTTGTTAGGCAAAAGGTATCCGTGTACCTAAAGATGGTTGTAAAACAACTTAGCACATATGTCGTGGCAGCGACATTCAATGCTCTAAATCAGATTATGTCAATGTTTCCACTCTAGTTGACGCAAATAACTGACCCAATATACTCTCACTCTCCCTTTTTATATATTAGGGTTAACAGTCAAGGATTTAACCCATTACGTTATCAGTCTGTCCTGCTAACACCAACAATTTTTATGACCTTCCAAACCGCAACATCCCTGTCTCTCCTTCAGAGTGCAGGCACGATACTTCCCACCTCCAGGACTCAAGTCTGACTAGCCGGTTTCCCTAAATCCGTTTATAAATGTTACCTTGCTCACGCTCTAGCAGCACGTCAAATCCCAAAAACCACTTCCCTATACATGTATGTATGTATATATATATATATATATATATATATATATATATACATATATATATATATATATATACATACATATATACATACATATATATATACATACATATATACATACATATATATATACATACATATATACATACATATATACATACATATATATATACATATATATATATACATGTATAAATACATACATATATACATATATATATATACATGTATATATACATACATATATACATATATGTATACATACATATATACATATATATATATTTCCAGTATGTATATTTCTTGCCCTTTCTCCATTCTCCTCTCAAAACCCAGGCTTTATAGTCTTATCTGAGCGTATGATGGCAGCTTTACCTCGTAATTCTTGATCTTCAGTTCGGCCCTCACCTCCGTAACTCAGAGATCGGCACTAAAAGTGACAGGAAAAACGGCAGATCCCAAATTTACTGCACTACTGAGGTGTAAGAGGAAAGACGAGGCTCATGGGAGGATGAGAGGACGAGACACACACACACACACACCTGGGTTGTAGGTTCAGTCCTAAGGTTCAGTGTGTGCTCACCTATTTGTGGTTGCAGGGGTCGATTCATAGCTCCTGGCCCCACCTCTTCACTGATCGTTACCAGGTCCCCTCTCTCCCTCCCTGCTCCATGAGCTTTATCAAACCTCGTCTTAAAACTATGTATGGTTCTCGCCTCCACTACGTCACTTGCCAGACTATTCCACTCCTTACAATTCTATGACTAAATACTTCCTAACACCCTTTTGATTCATCTGAGTCTTTAACTTTTAATTGTGACTCCTTGTTTCTGTGTCCCATCTCTGGAACATCCTGTCTCTGTCCACCTTGTCAATTCTTCGCAGTATTTTGTATGTAGTTATTATGTCTCCCCCTAACCCTCCTGTCCTCCAGTGTCCTCAGGCCAATTTCCCTTAATCTTTCTTCGTATGACATTTCCCTTAGTTCTGGAACTAGTCTTGTTGCAAACCTTTTCACTTTCTCTAATTTCTTGACATGCTTGACCAGGTGTGGGTTCCAAACTGGTGTTGCATACTCCAGTATGGCCCTAACGTACACGGTGTATAAAGTCTTGAACGATTTCTTACTGAGGTAACGGAACGCTATTCTCAGGTTTGCCAGACGCCCATATGCTGCAGCAGTTATCTGGCTGATGTGCTCCTCATATGTGCTCGGTATTATACTCACCCCAAGATCTTTTTCTTTGAGTGAGGTTTGCAGTCTGCGGTCTTCTTTGCCCTTCCCCGATCTTCATGACTTTGCATTTCGCGGGGTTAAATTCGAGGAGCCAGTTGTCGGACTAGGCTTGCAGCCTGTCCAGGTCTCTTTGTAGTCTTGCCTGATCTTCATCCGATTTAATTCTCCTCATTAACTTCACATCATCAGCAAACAGGGACACTTCTGAGTCTGTCCTTTCCGTCATGTTATTCACATATACTAAAGATAGCACTGGTCCTAGGACTGACCCCTGTGGAACCCCGCTTATCACAGGCGCCCACTCTGATACCTCGTCACGTAACATGATTCGCTGTTGCCACCCTGTCAGGTATTCTCTGATCCATTGCAGTGCCCTTCCTATTATGCATGCCTGATCCTCTAGCTTTTGCACTAATCTCTTGTGAGGAACGGTGTCAAAGGCCTTCTTCCAGTCCAAGAAAATGCAATCAACCCACCTCTCTCTCTCGTGTCTTACTTCTCTCACCTTGTCATAAAACTCTAGTAGGTTTGTGACACAGGATTTTCCTTCCCTGAATCAGCTCTGGTTGTCGATTATAAGCTTCTTCCGTTCTAAGTGCTCCATCCCTCTCCTGATAATCTTCTCCATAACTCTGCATACTATACACGTCGGTAACACTGGTCTCTTTCTCTCCCGTTCATCCTCCCACTGCATTTTCCTTTGCTATGTGTAAATTACCTAGAATAACCCATGATAAACAAGAATACGATTGCTAAAACAAGAGATAACTTACAAGAGAACACAGGAATATAAACAATATACCCAAATAAGCTACAAGGATATATAATAAAAAAAAAGGTCAACACAGTACAAGTAAAAAATAATATCAGTAGTAAGACAGTATAATACAACATTTGGGTTTTAAAAATAGATATAACGAAGTTATTTACAAATATGCTGAAGGTGGTATAAAATACCGACCAGTTGATGAGTTGATGAATTCTTCTTCAGGCTTTTAAAGGACCGACCACCTCAAACTTACTACTTCTTCAGGCTGAGGGACTGACCACCTCAAACTATTTTTCCAAGGTTGATGGACTGATTACATCATATTTACCTAGCCACTACTTCTGCTGTCTACAATGCATTTTCCTCTGTATTTGACTGATGAAGCCTATCACGTAGGCGAAACGTTTCAACAATAAAGATACCCAACTGCTGCACATGTCTTACTATATACAAAGAACCTGCAGTTAATAGAGGAAATTCCTGGACATTTCTCGTTCAGTTGTGACTTAACAATGGTCCAGGAAGGACCGAAACGTCGTCATAATGTTCCTCTCCTGAGTAGTTGTCATTTGTTGTTGTTCCAGCTACGGTATTGTGGCCTTTTATCTTGTATACGACAGTTATTTCGCATCAGCCAGTTAGAAGAGTGGGACCAGGAACTTGAGCTCACCACCCGGAAACTCGAACAGGTAATTACAAAAGCGTCATTACACACACGCTGAAAAATACCGCAATTAACGTTAATGAGAGAAATTATTACATAATTCCTTGATAATAATTCTTCAGTAACATCAAGGTCAGAGTGCAAGGGACAGACTCAAGGTTACCAAGCATCAATCGTCAGTGATAAGCTGGTAAGATAAGGAGCTGTCCGTGGTTCGATCCCCGGTACGGGTGGAAACATTGGGGGCGTCCATGTTCACCTAGCAGTAAATAGGTACCTGGGTGTTAGCCGACTGGTGTGGGTCGCATCCTGGGGACAAAATTAACCTAATTTGCCCGAAATGCTCTGCATAACCAGGGGCTCTCTATATAGTATGTCACTGATGTCAGCTATGGTCGGTATAAGTTGTATCTTGTACTTGTAGAAATAAAGATTATTATTATTACTATTAATTTAATATTATTATTATACTAAGTGGTTATAACTATAACCATAATTCTTAAATGGGTAGACCAGTAAGCCAGCGGAAGGCCTCGGTCAGATGACCTAAACCTCCAATGGAGGGGGTCATCATCTGACTAAGACCCGCGTCAGGAGACACTTGTTCTGTTGCCTGACGAACCTTACCTAAGCTAACCTGTTATTATTATTATTATTACTGTAAACGCGGCTATATAATCAGAGAAAGCAATTTTTTCTGTGCGGTTATTACCACTGCTTATATAATTTAGAAGACTTTCTATAGTTTATCCCAGAGACTTCTTAACCCAGGATAACGTGCAAAATAACCCAGGATAACGTGCAAAATAACCCAGGCAGTGTGGCTTATTTCCATCGGAATCTTGATACACAGGAGCGTCACACTATCCCAGAAAATTACATTACAGCGTGTTTGTCTTGATAATGTTGTTGGATGTTTATTGAAACACTGGATCCTGATGGGAATATCACAATAACTTAATAATATCTTTATTTCTACAAGTACATGTACAAGGGTCTAGCTGACATCAATGACATACTACTATATAGAAAGTCCCTTGTTGTACAGAGCATTTCTGGCAAATTACGTCAATTTTATTCCAGGTTGCGACCCACACCAGTCGACTAACACCCAAGTACCCATTTTAATGATGGGGAACACAAGACAACCGGTATAAAGAAACACGTCCAATGTTTCTACCCTCGCCGGGAATCGAACGCTTTAGCCACAAGGCCACGGGGCACCGTAATTTTGTTAAGTTATCTTAGTTTAAATTTGCATACTTATATTACCAGTGCAAGATGCTTATAATAACTCTGTCTTTGGCGAATGGTGAGTAGCCAACAAGTTGAATAACGCCTAAAAATAAGATTTTGTAGTCTATCTACAATCGTACGAAGATGCGATCCGCTAGAGTCAAGTAACTTCAAATTACAGTATCTGTTTACTGCTAGATGCACATGTAAATAAAGGGTTAGGATACTTGTCCATACATATCACACGACCCCCCCTCCCCCAGTCCTACTCGGCCAAGAAGTCGCTGTGGTTACACCTTGCCGTAGAGAGCACTCGGTGTTCCAGCTCTTGTCTGTGCGTCTGTCCCTTCATTACCAGAGACGGCGAGATGCCTAGGGGCACCATTTTAACTTCATGTCCTTGTATCTAATGTACACAGACCAGCTACTTGAATTTTCTGAGACACAGGATGCATCAAGGTTAAGAGGCCAGCAGTGAAGGTCACGGGGAAAACAAATCAGCCCCCCTGGCCATGGTGCAGGGAAATCCATGTTCCTACTTTAAGAAATAATAATAATAATAATAATAATAATAATGCACACCTTGGACTATACACGTGATTACTTGTGTTTTCTTTGTGTATGTGGGTTTCCAGGACAGCCAGACTGGTTAACTTACTGCTAGGTAAATAAGAGGAATAGCATTCAAACTAAAGCTGAGAGGAGATACAAATGTATCGTGACTACTGTCAAATAAAATATTATAGCACACAGTCTATCTCAACAACAAGAACACATCTTCAATACTCTCTTATCAAACAATCAGATTTAAAGGCGCTTTTTTTAATCTAAATTAGAGACGCCTCATTATGTGTATCCGGATCTATGTGATACCGGAATTCTGTGACAACTGCCTTATATGTGCGAGTCAGAGTGAGATGACCAGTAGCTGCGTGTGCTTCATCCTTCCTTCAAATCAACAGTTGAACCCATACCAGGACACGCCAGCAGTCAAGGTGGAAAAAAAAGTATGAATTATCTCTGATATTTCAATAATTATGCATTGTAATATATTTTAGCATCAGAGAAATGTGACGATGTTCATTACACCGGCAGTCTCCCACCGAGGCGACTAAAATGCCGGGATCAAGTATGGAGAAAGACATGCTAGGCGGCCAATAAATAATAATAATAATAATAATAATAATAATAATAATAATAATAATAATAATAATAATAATAATAATGACTAGACCAACTTCTCACCTTGACAACTAGGAGTTGTCAAACTTAATAGAAAACATTCAAAATGGACATATCTTCCTTTAGCATCATTCCCAATTTATTCTGTGCTGAGACAGGTAGCGTACCTACGTCACACTGACGCTTCTGACTTATTCAATGCAGAGACAAGTAGCTTGGCTCACTATATCAGGTGACATCACTTACTGATTCCTGGCTCACTATGTCCGGTGACATCACTTGTTAATGCCTGGCACACTGTGTCCGGTGACATCACCTGTTCATACCTGGCTCACTGTGTCCGATGACATCATTTGTTGATGCCTGGATCACTTATCTTCTCTATCAACGGGGCATGACTCCTGCTTGCGTGCTTGCTTTATGGCCATCATGTTAGAACATACGCTCAATTTTCCCATCTAAGTCATAACAGGTAGAGTGGTGATGCGCAGCCAGGTGGCGTCTTGCTACTGCAAACTAGCCACGACGCTAAATGAAAGCTAGTACTGTAGTGCAGCATATTTACCTGATTTAGCTAGCTGGTGTAATTATTTAGGAAGTCTATGTACTTAGACAGTAGCTAGTCCATATATTTAGGCAGCTGGTAAATATGAACAGTCGGGTCATATATTTAGTCAGTACATACGATGTAAATAGTTAAGAAAACCGCTATCATATATAAATGTATTGATTGTCTACAATACCAACAAGTCGATGAATAAGACATATGAGCAACACTTGGGTATCTTAATTACCGAAACTTTTCGCCCGCACAGAGGGCTGCTTCAATCGAATACATGAGAATGTAACACTGGTGACAATAGATGTGGTTTTGATCACGGCAAAACTGCTTCCACTGATTCCAGTGTTGCATTCTCCTGTATTCGACTGAAGAGGCCTGAGGCGCAAGCGAAAGGTTTCAATAATTAAGATAGCCAAGTGCTGCGTATGTCTCATTCGTCAGCTACGACAGAACGAAGAATTAAGACACATGTGCAACATCTGGGTATCTTTACTTATAGACGTTTCGCCAACCAGTGGCTTTATCAGTACAATACATGGACATAATCTGAAGACTGTAAAAATATACAAAGAAGACAGTGGAAGACGAGGTAATTAGTTCTTCATCCAAATTAATAATAATAATAATAATCTTTATTTCTACAAGTACAAGATACAATTTATACAGACCATAGCTGACATCAGTGACATACTATATAGAAAGCCCCTTTTTATGCAGAGCATTTAGGGCAACTTAGGTTAATTTTGTCCCCCAGGATGCGGCTCACACCAGTCGGCTAACACCCAGGTACCTACTTACTGCTAGATGAACAGGGGCAGCAGGTGTCTTAAGGAAATACGCCCCAATGTTTCCACCCATACCGAGGATCGAACCACAGACCACACTGTGTGAGCCGAGTACGTTACCAACCGAGCTTCGGACACCGTAGCCTGACCACTACGGGAGGAAGGGGTCAGGACCTCAGGCACTCTCTTCTAAATGAGCTCGCCCGTGGTTTTGTTGTGTTTTTGCTAAAACAGCAGCGTATACGCACACGAGTAAATAAATAATCTGCAACATTCATCCTGCGTAGTTCTGTCTTACTTTGATGCGTCACACAAGTGGAATAATCTGCAACATTCATCCAGCACGTCACTACCTACTTTCATACATCTCACAAGCCGAACAATAGCAGTTACCCTCCACGTTCGTTTCTTCTTTTGTTTTAACCACATCGACCGTCTCCTATCAAGGCAGGATGACCCAAAAGAAGGAAACACATTTACCGTCATTCACTGTGAAGATATTACGATTTAGTTGAACCTCTGAACAGTAACATCCCCACCTCTCCTTCAGTGTGCAGGAACTGTACTTCCAACATCCAGGACTCAAGTTCGGCTAACCGGTTTCTCTGAATCCCTTAAATGTTACCTTGCCAAAACTCCAACAGCGCGTCAAATTCTAAAAATCATACTTGCCTCCTCCCGCTTCGATCTAACACGTGCTTTCTAGATTCTCAAGCCTCTGGCACCTAGAATGTTCTTCACTCCCTCCCTCCAACCCTGCCTGGGATGTCCTCCTGTACCTCATTCTCTCCACCCCGAATTTATACGTCCTCTCTACCATCTTCTGTTCCATCCTTTCTAAATGGACATTTATAACCTCACACTGTCTTGTTTCTGTGCTACAAATTAACCGCATAATATTCACACCACATATTGGTTTCAGTCATGACATGTTCACCGTTTCAAGCCTCCACCTAACTGCAATGTTGAAAGATCATGCCTCACACCCATACAAAAGTGTGAGTACCAATATACTCTGATACAATCCCATATCGTCAATTCTGTGGTTCACTTCGTCTTTCTTACACCCATATGATACCACGTCAACTCCCAAATATCTAAATACATTCACTTCCTCTCTGGTATCCAGTACTTCACTACCTAAACCTCTTTTGTTACTTGCTCTTTCATATCTTCGCTCTTAATTTTCCTTTCTTTATGCACTCTCCCAAATTCCTCCACCAACTTCTGCAATTTCTCTCAAGAATTTCCCAAAAGAACTGTCATCGGCATAGAGTAACTGTGACAGTTTGTACTTCGTACCAGACTCGTTATTTTTCAGTCGTACAACTCTCCCCAAGTACAGTACTACTTTGGATAACACTGATAATGGGCTGGGCAAATATTTTTTAGCAGGTTTGGGTTTGACAAGGACCTGCCAACTATGAATCAATAGGCCTACTGCAGTGTTCCTCCTTTTTTATGTTCCATTTCCCATGAATGAACCACAGCTTGGTGCTCATGACTGCGTAGTCTTAACTCCACAACAGCGCAAGCAGTAACAGTAACACCAACAGCAACAACATCAGTAGGTCAGTTCACAGGCAAAGGAACTCAACAAAGGGAAGGTAAGACCCGGTACAGTTGAACACATGACTTCCGGTTCATCCCCTGCCAGAGGAGTTGCTTCAGAATTCAAGGTCAATAAAATTTCCTGCCTTTCAACTTTTTACTCCGGTTTTACATACGGTTAATTTACACTCTTAACACTTCGCATGCGCGTACCATGCAAGACAAGTGATGCAGTAACACAAGTGTGTTGTCCTGACACCAAGAACTACAACAACACAAGTGAACCAGTAACACAAGTGTTGTTGTCCTGACACCAAGAACTACAACACAAGTGACGCAGTAACACAAGTGTGGCATCGTGTTGAAAATGTACCCATTTTTAAAGTGGATTGTAAATATTGTACATTGAAAAAAATATTAAGAAAAAGGATGAAGCTTCAGCGAGTACTGAAATATCGAGGGAACCTGGGAAGTAGCAGGTGATGAGCAGCAGGCGAGGAGTAGCAGGTGATGGGTAGCAGGTGATTGGCAGCAGGTGCTGGGCAGCAGGTGACGGAGGGGGACATAAGTATAACGACACACACAACGTCACCTCCAGATATTGTCACCACTACATGTAGACCAATACTGAACAAAAAGGCACAATACCGTCCCTGTCCCCCTCGCCTATATATACACTGGTCTCTCAATCTTTTGTGTTATAGAGGGCTGAGCTTGCTACCATCTGCAGCTCATAAGACTGCCATCCCCACGAGCCCCTTTGAGGCGGGGTAGATGGCAGACCAGAGGCCTAGCTTCTCCCTACGAGCCCCGTGAGGGCGGGGAATGTGGCTAGGCCTGGGGACACTTGGTCCCAAAGATGAGGAGGTACTGTACCTCCTCCCATGGGAGACTTAAGTCTCGAAACACTCCCCAGATAGGGAGCCAAGGCCGGGTCACCACTACTTGGAAAAGACCCGGGCCGGGAGAATACCGGCAAAAAAAAAAAAAAAAAAAATCTTTTGTGTCAGTGTGAGTTTATAAATGGTCCAGGTCGGTCCGAAGCGTCATCGTAAGCTCTCTCTCCTATGTGCGGGTTATTTGTGTATCCTACTAATACTGTCACCACTGTATGTAGACGTTATCAACGATGTACTAATACTGTCACCACTGTATGTAGACGTTATCAACCACGTACTAATAATGTCACCACTGTATGTAGACGTTATCAACGATGTACTAATATTGTCACCACTGTATGTAGACGTTATCAACGATGTACTAATAATGTCACCACTGTATGTAGACGTTATCAACGATGTACTAATATTGTCACCACTGTATGTAGACGTTATCAACGATGTACTAATATTGTCATCACTGCATGTAGACGTTATCACCCACATACTAATATTGTCACCACTGCATGTAGACGTTATCACCCACATACTAATATTGTCACCACTGCATGTAGACGTTATCACCCACATACTAATATTGTCACCACTGCATGTAGACGTTATCACCCACATACTAATATTGTCACCACTGCATGTAGACGTTATCACCCACATACTAATATTGCTCTAAAAAGCCGATAAACATTAAGACGATATCGTGAAACATTCTAATTCATCTCTTAAACACAGAAACGACAAACAAATGAAGCCAGAGGCTAGTTTGATAAGTTTATTACAGCACCGTGACAAGACGACAGTGGTCGTCATGAGGATGGTAGTTACTGCGTCATCATGAAGCAATTTAACTCCAGGGGAATTGCTGCAAAAAAAAAAAAAAAAAAAAACATCAGGAAAAACAGATGACTCAAGAGAAGGTTCTCAAACATGACACTTAGTTAATATCTGCAAGTTGGTTATATATATATATATATATATATATATATATATATATATATATATATATATATATATATATATATATATATATATATATATATATATATATATATATATATATATATATATATATATATATATATATATATATATGCAAAACAACCAAAAGGGAAGTTGAATTATAGCTCTAGGACTTTCATGCTGGAATCAAAACATCTTCAGGAGCTTGCAGTGTTGCAGAAATGAGTAAGAAATCCAGGTAGATTGGTTCCCTCAAGGTGGGGGATGTTATTCTTCGGAGGCTCATCTGAAATGTGACGTCTGAACATTTCTGGCAAGACATTTACTGAATGAATGATGGTGAATGTTTCCCTATTTTTGGTCACCCTTCTCCGGCGGTAAAAAAAAAAAAGTTGGCGTTTACCGTACGGAGAAATGAGCATCCAATACTCTTAGCACTAAATTATCCACATGGGTTTTGCACTTCAAACAAATTAAATGATAGCATATAATGTAATAATTTCAGATGTTCAAGAGACTAGTGCCGCAGTATCTTTGCTCTAACAACGTACTGTGAGGGTGAGGAGGAACACATCTAGTGGGCCTGGGCTCCTTCACACCTTCACTCTCTTACCTCACTGAATTATTGGGTAGTTAGTGGAAGATAATTACCTTGACGGGTGGCTGGTTCAGGTGTCGGCCGGAGCTCTCCTGGTTCCCTTATCCTCCCACCATTACAAATGTAACTACCCACCCGACCCTTCACTGTGTACCTGACTTGGCTGTACACCTGTACCCACCACACTCAATCACCACAAACTCACCCACCACACACTGATCCATCATACCCACCACACAGGAGGCCTGGTCACAGACCGGGCCGCGGGGGCGTTGACCCCCGGAGCTCTCTCCAGGTAAACTCCAGGTAAACACACTGATTCATCTTGCCCACCATACACTTATCCATCACACTCAACACACACACACAGGACTACAGAGGGATCTGGACAGGCTGCAGGCCTGGTCCAGCAAATGGCTCCTGGAGTTCAACCCCACCAAGTGCAAAGTCATGAAGATCTGGGAAGGGCAAAGAAGACCACAGACAGAGGACAATCTAGGGGGCTAAAGACTACAAACCTCACTCAAGGAAAAGGATCTTGGGGTGTGTATAATATCGAGCACATCTCCTGAGGCACACATCAACCAAATAACTGCTGCAGCGACTAGCGAACCTAAGAAGAGCATTCTGATATCTCAGTAAGGAGTCGTTCCGGACCCTGTACACCGTATACGTCAGGCCCATACTGGAGTATGCAGCTCCATTTTGGAACCCACACTTGGCCAATAACATCAGGAAACTAGAGAAAGTGCAAAGGGTTGCAACGAGACTAGTCCCAGAGCTAAGGAGCATGTCCTACGAGGAGAGGTTAAGAGAACTCGACCTGACGACACTAGAGGACAGGAGGGACAGGGGAGACATGATAACGACATATAAAATACTGAGAAGAATCAACAAGGTGGACAGACAGGATGTTCCAAAGATGGGACACAGTAACAAGGGGTCACCGCTGGAAGTTGAAGACTCAGATGAGTCACAGGGATGTTAGGAAATATTTGTTCAGTCACAGAGTTGTCAGGAAGTGGAATAGTCTGGAAAGTGAGGTAGAGGAGACAGGTACCATTAAGAAGAGGTATGATAAAGCTCATGGAGCAGGGAGAGAGTGGATCTAGTGGCGACCAGTGAAGAGACGGGGCCAAGAGCTGTGACTTGACCCTTGCAACCACAAATAGGTAAGTACAAATAAGTAAGCACACACACACACACACACACAGAAGAACTGACAAGGTGGACAAAGACAGGATGTTCCAGAGACTGGACACAGCAACAAGGGGACACAGTTGGAAGCTGAAGACACAGATGAATCACAGGGATGTTAGGAAGTATTTCTTCAGCCACAGAGTAGTCAGGAAGTGGAATAGTTTGGGAAGAGATGTAGTGGAGGCAGGATCCATACATAGCTTTAAGCAGAGGTACGATAAAGCTCGTGGTTCAGGGAGAGTGACCTAGTGGCGACCAGTGAAGAGGCGGGGCCAGGAGCTTGGATTCGACTCCTGCAACCTCAACTAGGTGAGTACAACTAGGTGAGTACACTAATCCACCACAGTCATCCACATCTCTCAATACTTAAACATAAAATCATAATAACAATAATAAAACAAGTACAGTGATAACAAGAGGAAGGAAAAACTTAGTAAGGTGAAGAAAACAGTTTCCCACGACAAGTGTGAGACGAGGCTGAGGGTCACGTGACGGGCAGTCAAGACAGCCTTGCCTCTCACCTTGAAAAACTCGCAAAATAAACACAGGAAATCAACTATCATCAAGAAACAACACCAGTAATGTGAATACTGGCGAACTTTGTCGGTAGTAGTAAACTAGAGAGAAAGAGAGAGAGAGAGAGAGAGAGAGAGAGAGAGAGAGAGAGAGAGAGAGAGAGAGAGAGAGATGGAAAATGAGTAAGAGTGAAGAAAATTTTCTAGTGGTATATGACCCATATAGGTTAGTGAACTTTTGTAAATATTAATAACACCAACAGCAACAATAATACAATAATAATAACAGTACTAGTGTGTGTGAGGTCCTTGTCTCCTGTGAGTGTATAAGTGTGAGTGTTGCTCACAGTGTGTCAGTAGCGAGGGTGTCAGAAGTGAGTGTGAGAGTGTGTCAGTAGTGAGTGTGTAAGGACCTTCACCCTCACCCTGTACCTTCCCAGCTATTGCTACCTTACCCCTCCATCTCCTCACCCCGAGGTACACTTCCTCTAACCTTCATCCTCTTGTATTCACCTTTACACTCCCATTTTTTTAACCTTCCAATACGCCTTCCTTGCCCTGTTTACCCCCTTTCCCTACCCATTCATCTTCCCCACCTTGCACCACCACCACCGCCTGAAGGCAACCATCAACAGCAGCAGCTCTCCCCCTCAGACAATATCCTGCCACATCCCTCCACCTATAATTTCATTCTCTTCACCGCAACACCCACGTCGCAGTCTTGCCCTGCGACACTGTAACGGCAATACAATGCTAAACTTAGTGAAGAAGAAAAAAGTAAGATAAATGAAACTTTCTTTTACAGACTTTTCCTTGTGACGACGTTGGCGTCTTTGTATTTGATGAACTATGAACGTGTTTAAAACAACACACACACACATCGGGGCCAGGAGCTATGAATCGACCCCTGCAATCACAATTAGGTGAGTACACACACATTTACCTTATTACTGTTATACTGTGAAACACTTTAAGGGAAACCACGAAGAACGGTTAGATGTAAAAACACACGTAGTGTAGAGCAAATCTATATTTCAAAGACATTTCTCTCAGACAGAGTTTTATCAACCACTTACCATAGGTGTAAGTCCCACCCGATTTCTGACTGGTTTGTATTCGTGTTATTACGATCTTGTGAGGTATATTTAACGTATATACAGTAGTACAGGCAGTTGTAGTTTGGTAGCCATCACGGGGAAACACTTGAGAGAACATTCTTACTAAACTACTCTCCCTACTTTCCACTACCACTATCACTCCTACTACTACTTCCACTATCAGCCTTACCACTAACCCTACTTATTTTTCTTCCTTTCTTGGTCCCGTCCTCGTCCTACCTCGCCTATATATACTGGTTCTCTCACTCTCTTGTGTTAGTGTGACCTGTAAATGGTCCAAGTCGGACCGACACGTCGATTTAAGTTTTTCTCTCCCATGTGAGAGTTATTTGTGTATTATGTCATGCTATCCTTCTTAGCACCAACGTTGGCCTTGCAGAGACTGGGCGTGTAATGAGAATTATGAAGGCAGATTAGTACGCTGGTGGTTCACATGCATCTACGACGTGCCAAAGGGTCATTGTTAATAAGGAAGAAACCACACTAGCACGTGCGCTATGTAATGATCAGCACCAAGCGTGGCTCGTGTTATGCATACAGTCACCCACCTGGGTTTAGTCCTCCCCCCAAAAAGTTTGTTCTATTACAATCCATCCTAAGCAAATGTTTTTCACTCTAAGATCGTCGTGATAGCGTTCACACTAAAATGTTCGTTCTCGTAGTAAATATTTTCCAATGCGCTCGGTGCTTCCCATTTTCTCTTGCATGAAAACTTTGATCGTCTTTGCGTATAATTTCGAACTTAACCTAACCTAGAGAACGTACGCAGGGACCCATCTACTGTGAAACTAATGAAGCTTAAGCTTCAGGGACCCCTATTCCCTGAGGGGTCCCAGAAGACAATTTATTCCACATTGCTTAAAAATTTTTGGGCCTACTGCATAAGAAAGGTTTTCTAAAAATAATATTATTATTATTATTATTATTATTATAATCAAAAAGAAGCGCTAAGCCAAATATTATTAATAGTGTAAGTAAAATCAAAATAATGGTTAAAATAAAAATGTGAAAGGTTATTAAAGTATCATATAGGCCTAGCAGCTGCTGGTTGCCATGGTGACCCCATAACAGTTCAAGTTTCAGGGCCATAAAAATGTAAGTTCACCAGTGAACGTAACTACCAGAAATAATCTTAAAAATGAACGTAAGAAATCCACTTTGGCGTTGGAACAGTTTATCCGTTAATCTGTTACTTTACACAGGCACCTTGATGCTGGGTCAGGGGCTCTTCATTCAGGGAATTGAAACCACCCTCCGTTTCCTCAGATCAAACCTGTGATGCCCCATTCTCTAGGTCCTGCATGAGCCTTATGAGTATAGTTGTTCCCCATGAAAATAATAATGAGTCAGTGGAAGCCTGCACTAACGGATCACAAGATTGTAATGTGTAGTTAGCGACTTCACCGGAAATTAACGAACATTCCTAAATATATTGTATATGGAAACAACAACAACAACGATCACTACAGTAGTAACTGCAGCAGACAACAGATCATGGATACACGCACACACACACACACGCAAACACACACACACACACACACACACACACACACACACACACACACACACACACACACACACATACACACACACACATACACACACACACATACACACACACACATATATATATATAATATGAAAGAGCTCAGGTTTTATTTCCTGTTTTCACTGTGGTATTTTTTGATATTTGCAATCCCGCGTTGTATGTGTGAATGAGAGAGAGAGAGAGAGAGAGAGAGAGAGAGAGGAGAGAGAGAGAGAGAGCGAGAGAGAGAGAGAGAGAGAGAGAGAGAGAGAGAGAGAGAGAGAGAGAGAGAGAGAGAGAGGGGGAGAGAGAGAGAGAGAGAGAAAGCTAGCAAAGGGGGCAGGTGAGCGGAAACAGGTGGAGAAGGTACAGCAACAAGACAATGAGTGCAGGAAAGTGGGCTGGTAGGCAGACCAAAATCAAGTCACGTTGGAGTGTAGTGTGTGGGAAAAACACTGTAGTGTAAAACGTGGGAGAGATGAAGCAACATAGAGCCCCGAGGCTAGACTGCACCAGTGCATGTGAACGTAAGACACAATACACAAGAGAAATACACACAAGAGTATACGCCGAATCTAGGTTAAAAAAATGACAAAATATTTCAACGGGAGTAATCCACAAAATATTTCAATAGAAAAATTGCAAAAGAAAATAATATAATCGCAACCATAATTTTTAAAGAGGTGGGGGGGGGGGGGTAAGCCAGCGGAAGGCCTCTGTCAGATAACCAAAAGCTTCAGCTGCGGGTCATCATGTGACTAAGACCCGCGTCAGGAAACACCTGTCCTGTTTCCTGAAAAAACTTACCTAAGAAAAAAAATCTTTAAACATTAAATCTATGGAATTTTCTCGTTGTGGTTGACACCTGTTTATCTCGACCATCCTCCTCCATTCTTACTGATAACTGGTCGCTGTAACAGGTGGCCGACAGATCCGAATCTCAACTTAATCTAAAGTAACCTGGCCTAATATTAGGCCTTCACACGGAACCACAGCCTCGTATCATGCTAGAAATAATCTGATTTCACCCTTTTAAGCGGTTTTAAAATCCGCCCGAAAATAGATACAGTAACTTAATCTAACCTAACCCGAGCCAACCAAATAACAGTCAACTCTGCTGCATTTATATCCCCCCCTCAACCTAAATTCCACTCCTCTATTCACCAAGTGGAAATTCCCACCTCTGACGTCTATTCTAAATTCAACGGGAATGAGAAAATTCTATATGTTTTGTGCTGTCTGGGTTTTTTTTTTATCTGAATTTTTCCTTTACATTTTTCCGTTAACATGTTCTATGACGCAGCTGTTGCTGGGGTGTGGAGAGAGAGAGAGAGAGAGAGAGAGAGAGAGAGAGAGAGAGAGAGAGAGAGTACATGATTCCTAGACTCCTGGTTGGAGTGTTTGTGACGAATGTGGTGTCAGGCGTGAGAGTCAACACTATCGCCGTCACTAACGCCGACAAGTGACCGGAACTCACGATTTATGACATTAAGAAAGCCGGCCACCGAGAAATTCCCTCACTGCTCGCTGATGGTTCCAACAGTGTCACCAGCGATCTTGTCATCTCACTCAGGTTAATACCACCGGGTTTTCATTTTTACTTCCATGGGAGCTACTCCAGCTTTTCTCATAGAACTTCTTCAAATAACCCACATAGGAGAGAGAAGGTTAAGACGACGTTTCGGTCCGACTTGGACCATTTACAAATGGTCCAAGTCGGACCGTCGTCGTAAGCTTTTCTCTTTCCTATATGCGGGTTATTTGTGTATTGTTCCAGTCACGGTATTGTGTCTTTCTGTTCTTTACAATAATACACAGCGATGTATTTAATTCATTCCGTAATGAAGACACTAAAAGTTCTTTCCAGAAGACAACAGATATTCTGGAAGAGTACAAACATTGCCTTTTTTAAAGGCTGGTGTTTACTTTCTGGTTAAGAACTTTTGATTCGAGGCACTTGAGCTATCAAATGAGACACCTTTGCAACATTTGGAAATCTTTACTGAGGAAACGTTTCGCTAACCAGTGGCTTCTGTACTGGACTGAAGAAGCCACTGGCTGGCGAAACGTTTCCACAGTTATCCTCCCTTCCCTTAAATTAAGCGTTATTAACCCCTCATTATCCATGCGTTGTATGATCCCCAATAAGCTTAGTGCTTCCCACTGATTCTAATAATATTAATGAGTTATATAAGATAAGAATCACGAGATAGATACCAAGTAAAATGTCAACTCACCTGGACAACATTAGCCAGAAACATTGTGGAGGCCAGGGCGTCCTCTACCAAGCACTCCTAGGTCCATTTTACTCCCACGCTGTTCACTGTACACTTCTTCACACGCATATTTTCCGCTATAATGACAACTGACAAACAGGTTTTTCACTATATTATTAACCTTATAAGTTTCTGTTTTTTTTTTAAGATCAACTGCGATAATTTAGTCAAAGCAAAACAAGGTGATGTCTTGTCCAGTCTGTAGTTCTGTATCACGTAGTACAAGACAGTAGCAATTAATGCAGGTGTCAGTATCTTCTGTTATCACACAGAAGGTCTGCCGCCAATATGTTGGAGATTTCAACGGGAAGTGTATTACTGATCCAATCTAATGTTTGCACCTGTAAGGGAAAATGTTATCAACCGTATTCTCTGAAGGTTCACAGTACGGCCTATTAATTTTTAGACAATATATTACTTCACACACACACATTTATATATATATATATATATATATATATATATATATATATATATATATATATATATATATATATATATATATATATATTATATATATATATATATGTGTGTGTGTGTATAGTGTCCACCTCTGGTGTAAATTGTGGGACCCATAGCCTCGGAGATGTGAATAAAAAGGCTTCAAGGAAGAATATTTGGATTTCTTCCTGAAGCCGTTTGAATAAAACGTCGCACAGGTTCTACCTTCTAGCTATAACAGGGACGTGGAAACAAAACCACTTATGTACAGGTGAGGACATTTGTTAGACTAAACGTTTCGCTACGTGTGGCTTCTTCAGACCTAAGGTAAGGCCAGAAGAGCGTGTCCCTCTCCACGCTAGTGACAGATGCTCCTAGATCACTTCCAATCTCTCACCGTGTTTACACACCCCTCGGCCTTATACTACTATCCTGCGTGTTTACCTCCGCGTCAGCTTGTTTTTCACTGAAGAGTAAATTAACATGATTTTGCTGCTTCTGAACACGTAGTTCAACTTTCGGTCACCTTCGTAAGCTATCTTATTTGCGTTTATGTTTTTGAAACAGTTTACGGTGTCAGCTTTTAATGTGTAAGTGTTAACTTACCTAGTTGTACTCCGTTTTACTCACCTAGTTATGGCTGTGGGATTTCACTCTCAGTGATTAACCCACCTTTCAATTGTTCGCAGTAACATTAAATTCCTGAACTCAGACCTTATCATAAAACTATGTATTAAATTTATTTCTACTGTTTCCTTATCCAGATCTTTCTGCTTCCTTCCCACCCTCCGAATAGAGAAACATGTCTTCATGCCCATGTGAATCATGTGTTATTAGCTTTCCTCTAAGCCTCACTGTACCCAGCTTCCTCTTTTTAAACAGTCTGTTTATGTTACCCCTGTAAAGTATTTTGAGTATCTTGCATGCGTGATTATGTTCCTCTTGATTCTCCTCTAGTGTTGTAAGGTTGTTTATTTACGGTCCTTCGTAGGCCATTCCTCCTACTTTCGAGACTAGTCCCGTGGCAACTTTCTGGACAAGTTTGTTTAGGTGATGACTTTAAGCTGCGTAATCTATTGCAAAACTGACATGCGTCAGTTTCTTGGCCTCTTGTCATTCCTACTTCTGAAACTGTGTATGGTGTTTGATTCCCCCACTTCCCCATGTACCTCGTTCCGCTTATTTACCACCCTGAGAGTGAGGAAGTATTTCCTAACATCAGTGTGACTCATCTATTTTTTTAACTTCCGTCTATGCTCCCTCGCCCCTATACCGCATTTCAAACAATTTGCTCCTATCTGTCCTATCAAATCCTCCGAACATCTTGTACTTCCCAGTACTCTCCCTGGGTCCTCCTCTCTTCTAGACCCGTCAAGTTCAGTTCAATTGCTCTTTCCTCTCAACTCAGTCCTCTCAGCGCTGGAAGTATTTTTGTTGCTAACCTCTGACTCTACTCGAGTTCTCGAACATACTTGATCAGGTGTGGACTCCGCGCGGTGCTGTGTACTCTGTTATGCCTGACAAATGTAGTGTTCAGAGTCCTAAAACATTTTGTTTATGTCCCTGAAGGCACTCCTGCGACTAGCTAACTTCGCATATGATGCCAAATGTCACAGTACGTAGTCTTTGTTTCTCTGGCGGTATGGTCGTGTGATGATTACTCCAAGGTCTTCCTCACTGAGCTAAATTTGCAGTTTCTCACCTCTTAAGGTGTACATTTGTCTTTGAACTTTTATTTTCATCCTCACGGTACATGACCTTGTTCTTATTTGGGCTAAACTCCAGTAGTCCCTTGTTTGGCTACCCTTAAAACTTGCTCAAGTCTTGTGTTCATTCTCCTCGTCTTATTAGTTTTAAAACGTAGGCAAACACTGATAAATAGGATTGGATCTTCTGTCAGGTTACGTACATGCACTAAAAATAATAACAATCCTAGTAATGATTCTCGAGAAACTTCACTTTATCCTTTCCCACCCTAAAACGTTCATTTTTTGTCACTCTCTGTCATGCGTGCGTGTGTGTGTGAGAGAGAGAGAGAGAGAGAGAGAGAGAGAGAGAGAGAGAGAGAGAGAGAGAGATAGAGAGAGAGAGAGAGAGAGAGAGAGAGAGAGAGAGAGAGAGAGAGAGAGAGAGAGTGAGAGAGAGAGATCCTACTGTCACCCATACATTACTTTCGACCTTTGTTACCATTATATAACTATCATATAAAATTTGAGTAACAACCCATTGCTGATGTATTCAGTTTTGCTAAATAACACAAAACATTACTCCATGTCACATACACACATCCATGGTATACACACGCACACACACACACCCATGGCACACAAACATCAATGGTACACATGGTAGTACAGCTTCACATGTTTGTCTCTCAATGAAATATTCATGATCTCACGTTTATGAACTGCCATATCATATTTACGTTTCACCAGATTCAAAATAACTCAACAGAAATATATAAATCTTATTAAATGTTATACATTATGAAACGTGATCAATTGTGCTTAAGAACCTAACATAAATATCTGGAATACAAGAGGTACCTAGGAGTGATATATGAAGGAGAGGTTGGGTAGGCGTGTGGAAGGAGAAAGTTTTTGGTCACTGGAGGTAATTTACGAGAAATGGGGGAGTGGGTAAAGGAGAAAGAGAGAGAGAGAGAGAGAGAGAGAGAGAGAGAGAGAGAGAGAGAGAGAGAGAGAGAGAGAGAGAGAGAGAGAGAGAGAGAGAGAGAGAGAGAGAGAGAGAGAGAGAGAGAGAGAGAGAATGAATATATGGATATATATGTATGGGTGAATATTATTATTATTAAAATCATTTGGTACGAAGATATCTCTTACCCAGCACTGGAATGCTTCCAGCAAGTATTGAAAGTTTCTTACCCAGAACTGGAATGATTTTATATATATAAGGATTTGACATTCCAGAAGGACTGGAATTTTACTATGGTATCATATACAGACAAGCCTGCGTTCTATGGCATTTTATTGAGAAATGATGTAGTGCCTGCTGGACAAAACGTCTTCTCGGTAAAATACCATAACTGGCATATTCTGTTTATTAACACATTGTTTTTTCAGCCCTGGGTGTGACCCACAACAGTCAGCTAATACACCAGTTCCTCTTGTTAATGAAAAATTATATGTTGATACCGAGATGTGGAAAAAGGCACTTATATATAGTCCAGGACATTTATCAGAAGGCACGTTTCGCCCCGAGTGGCTTCTTCAGTCCTAATACAGAGATAACTAAGAACGATTATATACAGTTATTCCTGCCACTTTATACATTGGTATAAACCTTGGTAATAGATGCCGACAAACTGGTTTAGAAAGACACGTGAGCAAACACTAGGATATATTAGATAACGTTTCGGTCCCGGGACCTTGATCACTTCTAACATACCGAGGTTTAAAAGACAGTATATATACCGCCTTTGTATAGTGTTTTTTTAAGTTGTGTATGTCGGACCGAAACGCTTGCTCACGCGTCTTTCTAAACTATATATATATATATATATATATATATATATATATATATATATATATATATATATATATATATATATTGAAGAGGCCACTCGTGGTGAAACGTTCCTCCACTAATTGTCTTGAACTGTACATAAGTGTCTTTTTCCACACCTATTTTAAATGTTAGGTGGGCAGCAGGGGTGTAAGAAACCAACCCAAACGTGCATCCGAAGGGAATCGATCCCGGGATCTTGTTTTTGTGGGTCGAATGTTCTCTAACCAGTGAGCTTACGTAGCACCCCCGGTGAGGCTGGGATCAGAAGCAGCAGGGAAGATCACATTCAGACTTTCCCAATCAGTCGCTACTGAGCGCCAGGGTAAACATCAACACCAACACGGGAGTGGGTCCTCCAGAAGCGCGTCTGGGGAGAGAGGACGCGACGTGTTCATGAGAGAAGCATCACAACACATAACAAGGAGGGAGGGAACGAGGGCTGGACACTAGCCGCAAGCCAGCACACTGTAGCTACAACTATGACAGCGTCACACTGCCGCTACACGACAGTGTAGCAGTGAGAACACTGGGGTAGTCTGGCTATCACATGAACGTTACTTCACACAAACGAGATATCGTAACTAGCACAGAATATACTTACACATCAGTGATTAATTATTACTGATGCTCATTAAATTTCCAGAACTTAATTCACCCAATGGCTCGTGGCCTGGTAGGCAACGCTCTCGCTTCAGTGTCTATGGTTCGATACCCGGCAAGGATGGAAACATTGGGCATGTTTCCTTATACCTCTTGTCCCCGTTCACCTAGCAAGCAAGTAGGTAACTGGATGTGGGGTGCATCCTATGGGACAAGATTTAAGGACCCCAGTGGAAGTAATACAGACAGCCCTCGATGATGCACCGACTTTCACGGGTTATCCTAGGTGGCTAACCCTCCAGGGTTAAAAATCCAAACAAAATTTTATCTCACCATGATGAAGTTTTCACTTCTTAATAAATAATGTCCTATGTTGCTGATTGTCGTCATAATTTACACTAGTTTTAAGTGTATTTCGTATTAAACGGTGATACTTCAAATAACAAAAATTAGCCTTCATGAGCACGTATCGGTAATACCGTAATAACACAGTCAGGGAAGGTGGAGAGGTACAGCAAGGGCGCTCCATGAGTTGAAGGAGCATTATGTACTGAGTGAGGGGTCGGGCACCATCACCCACAACATACCTGCTACCCGCTCAGCCTCCTCTACCACACTGACGGAACCTCACCTCACAACACCCTGTATAATCCTCCCTCCTATCCATCCACCACCACCACCCTCTTTCATTCTTCCTTCCCCTTCTCCGCTCTCTTTCATTCTCCCACTCCATCTCCCCCATCCCACCCACTATCGCAGGATCCCACGCTTAGAACGTCTTGAGGCGCGGGATGCGACGGCACTGGAGATCATCAAACAGATACCATCCAAGGACGTTAATGTTGTTTTTCGTGTTGTGCAACGAAGTGTAATTTTCCTGTTGGATCTCACTGTGGTTCTCCACTCACAAGTCTGGAGAGTTGTCCAATTATATATGTATATGTATCATTGACAATAAAAAAACATACCCACTATTAATCACTTAATACAAAAACAAACAGAATACATTACATGATAATCTGTAACTCAGTAGTAGAGTGTTTGGCCCACAACCGAAAAGGCTCTGGTTTAATATCCGGGTGGGAGGGGGTGCATAGGAGCATTCCATATAGAAGGTTGAGATATATAAGCAAGTCTATTAACACATGCGTCTTCCTCATGTAAAAGACCAGGACCAGGACCAAACCGGAGAACCACTTGGAACTAGAACACTAGCTTTCCTTGTTCACCTAGATGTCTAGAACCTGGGAGTTGGTAGCCTGTTGAGGATAATGTCCCACTGTAAACACTATGTCGTTTTAATGAATTATTCTGGGTCACAAACTTCATGCCTATTGACCTCTGGATCCATCACATTCAATTATTTTCACTCGCGTATCTTTGTAATCAATTTCTAAAACTCTCCACTGACGCTCCTCGGCAGTGTCAGTAAAGTTAATCGAATTCAGTTACAGAGATGATTTATTGTACCAAACTTTTTGGTTAGTGCATAACCTGATTTCAACACGTATGTTAACAGACAACAACCATCCAGGGAGGTTTTTAAGGTTCACTCATGTGAGTCTGAAACGGAAGACTGTTAAACATTTTACACTCTGGCAGGATTAGTACTGCTGGTCTTTTCTTTCTGTTTCACGAACACGCAGACTAACAAGTAACTCTTTTAAACATATAACCACATTGAGCACACGCGTTACAGTACTTCCCTCTGCTATACTTGGTAAATATTATTCTCATAGCAGTTCCGAGGGAGGAAATGATCCTCTGAATTAATGACAGATGCTCACTTTACAGCGCCTTTTGTCGTATTTGAAACTTCAGGTACAATATAAATATATAAACAGTATTGTTTATATATTTATATTTATTGCGTAGAAACACAGATATACTCGTATAGAAATTATGAAAACTAAAATGAGGTGAAAAGAAGGGGAAGTTATGGTTATGTAACAACGGAGTGGCGAGTTATGAACAAGGGAAGGGTGAGGAAGGAAGGAAGGATGAAGGAAGGAGTAGGAAGGATGAAGGAAGGAAGGGTCTTGTGTTGGGATGGTAAGTGAAGGCAGGAGAGGTAAGAGGGTACAGAAATATTATTAAAGAACATAAAGACACAATACCGTGTCTGGAACAATACACAAATAACCTGCACATAGGAGAAAGAAACATGTGACGACGTTTCGGTTCGACTTAGTCCAAGTCGGCCCGAAACGTCGTCATAAATTTCTTCTACGTGCGGGTTGTGTTGTTGTTAATATTATTATAAGTGCTAAACCCGTGTGGATCATTCAAAGCAAGGAGTAGTGAAGGTTCTATCCTCCGTACCTTAACCAAGAAAGTGAGAAACTCTCAGTTCAGGCGGTAATTACATTATTATATTTATAGAGAAGTGCTAAAACCGTAGGGGTCCCCACACCAAAATGAAATTAAGGAATGAAAATCAATCATATTTAATTAAAGAAGATAGCTCCAATATTCTGGATTAAGAGCCCTTGGGCTGCCTTTAAAGGCAAGGAGGAGGAGGAGGAGGAGGAGAAGAAGGAGGAGGAAAGCAGGAGGTACACAGTCAGGGAGGAGGGGTAGGGCAGAGGAAGGCAGGAAGTACACAGTCAGGGAGGAGGGGGAAGACAGAGGAGGGCAAGTGGTACACAGTCAGGGAAGGGAAGGCAGGAGGCACACAGTCAGTGGGGAGGGAGAAGGCAGGAGGTACACAGTCAGGGAGGAGGGGGAAGGCAAAGGAAGGCAGGAGGTACACAGAGAGGAGGGGACAGGATACAGTCAGGGAGAAGGGGGGGGAGGAGGAGGAAGGCAGGGGGTACACAGTCAGGGAGGAGGTACACAGTCACACTGGGTACAACTGTCACAAAGACCTTTTTTGTGAATGAAGGAAACTGTCTTGACGCACATCGCTGGTGGTTTTAGTCTTACCTATCCACATTCCTTCCCAAACTTACTAAATCTCTGGTTGAAGAATTGAATAAACTTCCCGTCTGGTTAACATCCACACACTCTCTGCCAACTATACTTGAAAAGCAGATAATGCTATTTTGATATGGGATTCACTCGTCTTATTAAAAGCAATAGCCTATGTTTTTTATGCAACTGTCCATCATAGTTTACTGTTGTTCATGCAACGACTTAAGTAATGTTGATAAAAATACGACCAAAGTGCAGAAAAATTTATTTTATTTCGTTAAAATACATATTAATTGTAAAATAATTAAATGTTACATTTAATTATTTTACAATTAATATGGTTCAAAGTGGGTTACAGTCTAAGGTAACTTTGTAAAATGTTACCGTATCTAAATTTTGTAGAGAGAGGTTCTGCTGCTTAACTACTGATAGGTTAGGTTAGGATAGTAAAGGGAGGGAGGGAGGGAGGGAGGGAGGGAGGGAGGGAGGGAGGGAGGGAGATCCAGGAGTGTGGGAAGGATGGACGAGTCATGGTGGCTAGGAACTAGGGGAAAAAAATAGGCAAGGGGTGGGCAGAAAGGAAGGGTCAGTAGCAGGGGAGGGAAGGGACGAAGATTAGGGAAAGACACCAAAAGGGTAGAGGAGTAGGGGATGGTAGAGAGAAGGGGCCAGTGGTATGGTACAGGTAAATAAGAAGACAGGGTTCAGGTGACCGGAAGAGAAGCAAGACAGAGGAGGGTAGTGTGGAAGATCAAGGTGCGATGGGAGCAACACACCTGCCACACTACCTGGCTGAGAGGGATACCTTCACACCTCACAACACTACCTGCCTGGGTAGGTGTGTTTCGTACCTCAACACCAACTGCCTGGGAAGGTGTACTTCACACCTCACAATACCACCTGCCTGGGAAGGTGTACTTCACACCTCACACCACCACCTGCCTGGGAAGGTGTACTTCACACCTCACAACACCACCTGCCTGAGAAGGTGTACTTCACACCTCACACCACTACCTGCCTGGGAAGGTGTACTTCACACCTCACAACACTACCTGCCTGGGAAGGTTTACTTCACACCTCACACCACCACCTGCCTGGGAAGGTGTACTTCACATCTCACAACACCACCTGCCTGGGAAGGTGTACTTCACACCTCACAACACCACCTGCCTGGGAAGGTGTACTTCACATCTCACAACACCACCTGCCTAGGAAGGTGTACTTCAAACCTCACAACACCAACACTCACTGTATTTCACTCACTAAACATGTATGTACTGTGTTCCAATCACACTCATTCTACATTTTCCAAAGATGTTTGTAAAAAAAGGGAAAACTCTCAAGGATTCCCTTACCTATTTTATCACCGTCACTTAGTATGTTGCTTCTTGTCCTCATATATCCTTTGATTTTTCTCCTCACTGTTGAACATTTTTCTTTTCCTACGGCAGAAATAACAGCTAAACATCATAAACATCCTAGAGGTCACCACCATAAGAAACAAAAATATTGCAATAATGCGCAACAAAGTTGAAAACGAATGCGATCTATCGTCAACTGTCACAAGCGGGTCATCATGAGCTTCATGACAATCACACTCAAGGAAAGACCAATCAAAGCTCTATTAAATCATGGTTAAGAACAGTGCCTCGCCCTGTTCTCGCTTCAAGCTTCAAGTCTTCATAAATTACCTTCCGTGTTCAAGTTGTTGAAATCACTGACATGATAGTGGAGAGAGTGCGTCTCGTATATACAACCACAATTTCATACATCATCTAGTGGGAAACTGAGAATTCATGCTCTGATTGCAGCAAGGAATGGATCGCATTATCCATATAGCTTATAGTTTACATTTAGTGCTTTACCAGTTCTGAAAAAGAACACGAAAATATAGAAAAAAAAATAAGATCCAGCTTCCATCAACTGAAAGGACTTAAAATCAAGATTACCGAGAGTAGATTTCGGGGGTCACGCCCCCGTGGTCCGATCCCAGACGAAGCTTGACAAGATACGAAAAGATGACATAGCAGTGGATAGCAAAAAGGAATCAATTCAATGAAAGTTTGCAACAGGTGTAACACATGCCGTAGAAGAACTTGCTTCTTGCCACCTGGGATGATAATAAACACAGTGATTATAAAACAATATAAAATCAATCTTGGAGTTTTTCACAGAGCTGGAAAACTGCCGGATGCAAGATCATGCCCAAACTGGACCAAGACAGAAGCAGATACCAATAAGACTCTATGTATTGTTACTTAGTTTCCTCTGTTCTCATCCTGTCTCCCTAGTGAGGTCCTTTACTAGTGCCTTTGATAGTGATCTTCGTCACTAGTACCCCATTAGTGATGTACTCCACTAGTACCCCCACTAGTGATGTACTCCACTAGTACCCCCACTAGTGATGTACTCCACTAGTGTCCCCACTAGTGATGTACTCCACTAGTGTCCCCACTAGCGATGTACTCCACTAGTACCCTCACTAGTGATGTACTCCACTAGTACCCTCACTAGTAAGGTTTTTCACTAATACTTTCACTAGTGAGGTCTAATACCTTCACTAGTGAGGTTCTTCACTAATACATTCACTAGTAAAGTTCTTCACTAATACCTTCACTAGTAAAGTTCTTCACTAATACATTCACTAGTAAAGTTCTTCACTAATACATTCACTAGTAAAGTTCTTCACTAATACATTCACTAGTAAAGTTCTTCACTAATACATTCGCTAGTAAAGTTCTTCACTAATACATTCACTAGTAAAGTTCTTCACTAATACATTCACTAGTAAAGTTCTTCACTAATACATTCGCTAGTAATGTTCTTCACTAATACATTCACTAGTAAAGTTCTTCACTGATACATTCACTAGTAAAGTTCTTCACTGATACATTCACTAGTAAAGTTCTTCACTAATACATTCACTAGTAAAGTTCTTCACTAATACATTCACTAGTAAAGTTCTTCACTAATACATTCACTAGTAAAGTTCTTCACTAATACATTCACTAGTAAAGTTCTTCACTAATACATTCGCTAGTAAAGTTCTTCACTAATACATTCACTAGTAAAGTTCTTCACTAATACATTCACTAGTAAAGTTCTTCACTAATACATTCACTAGTAAAGTTCTTCATTAATACTTTCACTAGTGAGGTTAATCACTACTGAGTTTGTTTACTAGCAAAATTCTTTACTTATAGCTTGACTAGTGAGGTTCCCCACTAGCTTGGCTCCTCGAGGATAAGCTGTGCTCCACTGGTTCTGAGAGAAGACATTGAACACTTGTAGTGTGTACCCAGGGATGGTGTTTCTGTTCTCTTGACAGCACTTAAGTGCACCAACAGTAACTACACTCGCTCAGTGTCACTTCAACTGTCTACCTCAGTATTGGTTTTTACTGAATACGTTAGAAATAAGCAATTATGTCTAAAATTACCCAGCGTGTGTGTGATCTTACTGCGACCTGTGTACCTAAAAACAGCACCACAAGGTAAACCCTTGAGAAAAAGTTTTCCCTCGAATGACACTGAAGATTTTAAACTTTACCTTCTGAAAGATTGACTATAAAACAGACACACATTATTACACTGCGTTTCCTGGTGTAATTTGTCAACAAACAAGAGAAAATTCAAGGTAGTTTCAACTGAGAAACATCTCTCATACAGATTTGCAGCGCCTAGAGCAGGGTACTGAGCCTTTTTAAAATTACAGACCCCCAATGAATTGCCCAGTATGTGCCCATATCATCTTCGCCAGACTGTGGAAATCATAACCAGTGCTATTAGGTACCAGTATGACTTCAAAAGATGTCAATATATTTGTTTTACTTTACATAATGATAACTAGGAACAGATTAGGTGACAGTTTATTCTAATCTAACATTTTTTTTTTTAAATTGCTGAGAGATGGAGTCCCATACCTTTACGGGGTATGGATGCTTCCGGTTAAGAACCCCTAGCCTAGAGCTTGGGTGGATAATTACCCTTGAAAGGGGGTTAGGGGTGGTTTAATGATGTTATTGATTAAGGATTCGAACTATCCTTCCTTCGCTTATCCAATAGATACTCTGATACTGTGACCAAGTAACAGATAATTCGTCTTATATACTTAACTCACCAATCTGTTATATTCACAAACTTGTGTCTTTCAAGACATGTGAACAAAGTCTCTTATTCATATTCTCCAGTCTTACCATGAAATACAATGGCTCGAGTATTTTTCTAATAAACATGTCCTGATGTTTATTGACGTGTCTTTTTAAATCGCTTCTCGACATCCATAATAACGGTTCACATCACCAGGCTTGTCTTTTGCATACCACTCACCTACTCAGTGTCATAAGAACATAAAAATAGAAGAAACACTGCAGCAGGCCTATTGGTGCATCCTAGGTAAATCTAACTCACACCCACCCATATTGCAAGGACCCCAGTGCAAATAAGTCACTTTGATTTTTTTGGGTTATCCTAGGTAATTTACACTATGTATGATGTTGGTACTTATTTGTGCCTGTACCTTAATAAACTTATTTACCTGTCCAGCCTATATTTAAAACTATTCAAACTGATCAACAGCATCCCACTCATTGTCTTGTGATGTTTCACCCTTAACACTTACACACACTATTTCAAATAGAGAACTAACAGAAATTCCTCAGACGAGTCCCAATGTATACACTACGCTATGGTATATCTGAGGCCCAGGACAAAAATAAGTGATCATATTCCTTTTCACTTTTGTTCATTATTTTCGTAGTTAATGTTGGACATCACATTAACCACAGTTACTATCACAAACATCAAGGTGATTTACAACTCCCGATAACCACTATTGTGGACACTGAATTTATGATTGTTGTTGTCGTTTAGTCTAAAGCTACCTTCGGCTCGCAATATAAAAGTTGCGTGAATAAATTTTACTATTTGGAAGGGCTATACTAATTTTTATTGTCTAATTTAAATAATTAGATAATTTTATTATTATCACAGTTATTCATGCATAAAATGCCAAACAATAATATATACACATTTTACTAGTACGGCAACTCAAACCTAGTTAAATATTTCACTATTATTATTATTGTACATGCAGAGGTCAACTATCCTGTGTGTATCTTGTTTGGTCAACCAACCTTCTCCGCGTATCTTGCTTGGTCAACCAACCTTCTCCGCGGATTGAACATTAAAATGGTATAAAATACCGACAGGTTGTCCATATTGTTTCATACCTTGGAACAATGCTCTTCTCCAGACTGAGGGACTGACCACCTCAAAACTTTAAGGGTGATGGACTGATTACATCGTCTTCAAGTATCTTCTGCTTCTATCAACTTTTCTGTACTTGACTGAAGAAGCCTACTGTGTAGGCGAAACGTTTCATAATAAAGATACCTAAATGTTGCATATGTGTCTTACCTAACAACCTTCTCCGCGTATCTTGTTTGGTCAACCAACCTTCTCCGCGTATCTTGTTTGGTCAACCAACCTTCTCCGCGTATCTTGCTTGGTCAACCAACCTTCTCCGCGTATCTTGCTTGGTCAACCAACCTTCTCCGCGTATCTTGTTTGGTCAACCAACCTTCTCCGCGTATCTTGCTTGGTCAACCAACCTTCTCCGCGTATCTTGCTTGGTCAACCAACCTTCTCCGCGTATCTTGTTTGGTCAACCAACCTTCTCCGCGTATCTTGTTTGGTCAACCAACCTTCTCCGCGTATCTTGCTTGGTCAACCAACCTTCTCCGCGTATCTTGCTTGGTCAACCAACCTTCTCCGCGTATCTTGCTTGGTCAACCAACCTTCTCCGCGTATCTTGCTTGGTCAACCAACCTTCTCCGCGTATCTTGTTTGGTCAACCAACCTTCTCCGCGTATCTTGTTTGGTCAACCAACCTTCTCCGCGTATCTTGCTTGGTCAATCATCCACCACCATCATCGTAACTACCACCACATTCCGACGAGACCATACTGACTGCAGGCCAAAAAAAAAAAAAAAAACTCAAATATCCATTACAGTGCCATAATTGATAATCTGCTTCACTTAATAAAGAAGACAGAGTTTTATGAACAGATGGTCAGCGAATCTTACACACACCCCTCACAACACTTGTCCACGACGTCAACTTCTGTAAGGAGGAATATCAAGCAAGGATACGTGCAGTTTGCATGCAAGTTTCTTCTTTGCCCCTCCTGTCAATACATGGTCCCCTCACACCACCCTAATATTCATCATCGCATCACAAAATTCCCCCTCCCCCTCCCTCGTGCCACCAGCTTTGATTAATGCCTCTACTAAGAGTTCACCTCAAGTTTTAGCTGTTCTTCTTCCACCAAGACGATTGTTTCACATTTCTCACTACACATAATCTCAGCTTACTACACCTCACTAAATTGATAATGTCAGCTTAGTACACCTCATTAAATTGATAATGTCAGCTTACTACACCTCAGTAAACTGACAGTGTCAGCTTACTACATTTCACTACAGTGTCAGCTTACTACATATAATTTCAGTTTACTACACCTCACTAAAGTGACAGTGTCAGCTTACTACACCTCACAAAAGTGAGTGGCAGCTTACACCTCACTAAAATAATAGTGTCAGCTTACTACACTTCACTAATGCGGTAGTGTCAGTTTACAACACCTCACTAAAGTGATAGTGTCAGCTTACTGCCCCTTACTAAAGTGATAGGGTACGCTTACCTCACTAAAATGAGTGTCAGCTTACTATCTTCTCATTCCCAAGGCAGTGTGAGCCCTACGGGTCACACGCATCAATCTCGACCACATGTCACTGACCTTTTTCCGACCTCATAGCATTACAGTCAATCTGCACATACCTGAAGGTCTGAAGAAGATTTTGGGGGGTCACCGCCATTCCTCGCGGCACGGTTCCATTTAACAAAATGTATGGTTTTTATTCAGAATACAGGGGCTTGAGTTAAGTATGATTGGAAAATAAAACATGAGATTAAATTAATATTACCTTTCTGATGTAAGCTTTTCTAAATAATCCAACTTTTGTACAATTACACAAGCACTTAAACTTCAGGGACTATAACACTTCAGGAGCTAAAACACTTTGAGGACTATAACATTTCAGGGACTACAACACTTTGAGGACTATAACACTTCGAGGTCTGTAACACTTCGAGGTCTGTAACACTTCGAGGTCTAACACCTAGGAAGACTATAAGTAACAGTGAAGGGACGATAACATTTTGTGTACTATAACACTTCCTGACCTATAACTGACACTGTGATAGACCTCAGGAAATTAATTCCTATTACTAGCAGTCAACCAGCAGGCGCGCGAGAGGAGCGTTGCGGGAAGTGGAACCAGTACACGCGGTGAGGGAAGACTGACGGGGGGTGCCAAGCGATGAGGGAAGTAGTCACCACTGACGCACGTGCAGGAGCGTCGAGGGCAGTAGTGAACACACTCGGGCATAATGTGTGGCAGGCAGCAGGCACTCAACACAACCATCACTATACACACTCACCCTTTAGCACACGCTATGCACTCTTCCACCACAAACTAAAGAAAAACTACTCATTTTCATCACACAACGCCCTCAATGCGACGTAAAGTACTTTTACTCCCTTACCTGGAGGTTATTCCGGGGATCAACGCCCCCGCAGCCCGGTCCATGACCAGGCCTCCCGATGGATCAGGGCCTGATCAACTAGGCTGTTACTGCTGGCCGCACGCAGTCCAACGTACGAGCCACAGCCCGGCTGATCCGGCACTGACTTTAGGTATCTGTCCAGCTCTCTCTTGAAGGCAGCCAGGGGTTTATTGGCAATTTCCCTAATGCTTGATGGGAGGCTGTTGAACAGTCTTGGGCCCCGGACACTTATGGTGTTTTCCCTTAGTGTACCAATGGCGCCACTGCTTTTTATTGGGGGCATTTTGCATCGCCTGCCCAGTCTTTTACTTTCGTAGGGAGTGATTTGTGTGTGCAGATTTGGGACCATTCCTTCCAAGATTTTCCAAGTGTAGATTATGATATATCTCTCCCTCCTGCGTTCCAACGAGTACAAGTCAAGTGCTTCCAAGCGTTCTCAGTAGTTAAGGTGCTTGACAGAACTTATACGTGCAGTAAAGGATCTCTGTACACTCTCTAGATCTGCTCCCTTAACCGCACCACAAATACCCGTAGTAACACCTACACACTTATTTCCTTTGACATACATATTCATTCCCCTTTCATTACAATTATGGTATACAGTAACGACAGGGTGAAGAATAAGGCACATGTACAACACCTGGGTATCTTTACTCGCCACATGCGATTCAGTGCTCTTTTATACGTTACTCCAAGTTTCTAGACGTTTCTCCAACATAAAATTTCTCGCATCCTCCCCATTGGCATCCACTCTTAGTTTTACAATCGGCTGGTTTAACGGTTTTTTCCTTGACTAATTCTATTATCGTGGTGAACGTCATAGTAGTTCCAAACGTCACTAACACATTGCCAGGAGTAACACTAAGGTAGCAATCAAAGTACTGGAAAGTGCTCTGATTGCGACCACCAACACTTGCTCAGAGCACTGGCAGTTTTATTATTTCGGAAGTCTTAACCAAATTAATTCTTTACCAACAGGACACAACAATCACTTAAATGTTGCAGTTTTGGAGAACTGCATTAGGCCTACTGGCTCGTGTTAGCCTGGTCTCTCACCCCTTGCTTCACAACTACTGGTCTTGCTTGTGTACACCTCGCTTCTACCACTATATAAACTCCGCCTGTAGAACTGAAGCCATTCGTGGCGAGACGTTTCCACATTAAAATATCCTAGTACTGCGTATATGAGTATGTTTTATTTCACATTTGTCGATATTTTATATTTTACCCAGAGATTACATACTACAAACAGCGGAATATAAAATAATTAGTCCCTCAGCCACGATTCGTGTTCATTCCCTTAGTCTGGATCAATATGAAGTTGAGACAGGAGGATGGACACATACTGGAGGCAGCACAGAAGTGCAACATTAACAGGTGGGCGGAACCCACCAGCGGAAGAGGGTCGTACCCCAGAGTTGGGCCAAAGGTGAGCAGTAGGGTAACAAGGTGAGGTTTCTGCCCCAAGACGCTAGTAATCACTGATGCCGATCAAAGTTCTGTAGGAGGCGGAGCCAATAGCTAAGTTTCGATAGCTGCAAACACAAATCGATGAGTACAAATCGATACATACACACATACAGGGTCTGATCGTGTTTGTGGCTAAAACAGGATTTGATCGAGTTTAGACTGAAGCACATACGAGAGTCATTAATAACGTAGGAGCCTCCTTGTGGCAGTGACCATGATGATATTCCTAAATTAAATCTTTAGACGTAACCCAGAAAATTGTTTCTGCTGACTTCTACAATCCAACAGAAATAAATGACAGCCTGTCTCGTTAGTGACGGGGCCTGGTAATATTAGCAGAGACAGAGGACCGAGCCTTTCTCATTCACTGAGTTGATTATTATTATTATAATCAAGGGGAAGCGCTAAACCCGTAGGATTATACAGCGCCTGGGGGGGGATGTGGAAGGCATTCAGGCTTAATTCGGGGAACTGGAGCACAGATCCAATTCTCTAAATCAAGAGCCCCTCACCAACATCAAGGAACCTTCCCTGAGGGGTCACTGAGTTGAATAATATACACCGACTTCATGAAAAACAGAATAATGCGATTTAGTAGGCTGGTCCAGTGAGTGCACCTTCTAAGTGGGCAAAGCCTAATGTTTCCCCCCCCCCACACACACACAAAGCGTAGTTAACACTGTCGGGAAACACTATTGCAGACATTTAGTTAAAGAGGGCGATATATCTCCGTTAGTTGGGCTATAATACCGTATTCAACTAACTATATCTTTTAACGCCGTGGCTACATATTGGGTAGACTGGGCGTTGCCATGCGAAATAATAATACTAGTGACCTATATCTACACACATGAAGTGCGTGAGTTCGTCGTCAACCACGTACAACGCCGGCAATACGTTCACGGTCCAATAAATGCAAGTTAATATAACCATCGTGAATATATAATAATTCGCAATTGTTACATGCGCTACATACATACGGATACACTTAACGCATCTTTACTGGATACGTGTCGGTCCTGGGACCTTGGTCATTCCATATTATACAAGGGAATAAGAGAACATAATATATATAATGGAGAAAGCAAGTCACTGGTGAAGAACAGGTGAAGGTGTCAGGTCATCTAATTGCCGCGTTACGTGGCAGCAGGTATAATCAGTATGCAGTAGTGTCATATATGCAAGAATAGTTGAGATGATGCATTTGCCATCTCTTTGTTCTACGGTATTGGAAGTAGCAATTATGGATTCCATAACTAACGCAGTGCCGCCAATTAGTGTTGCATTCTCTGTAGATCAGTTCTGATTTGTTACAATGAATGAAATGCCCATCTTTTTAAATCAATGCAGAGCATAAGCATTTCTGGCGTTGTTCCGGGTGAACGCATTTGCGTGTTCATAGACGGGAAAGAAAGATTCTTCCCTATTTCTCCTGCATAGATCTTGCTGCACCTTCCACATAGTACAGTGTACACTCCTACTTCACTGTTGGCTTTGTCACAGGGATGTATTTTCCTGGTGGAAACATTGATATTACTGTTTGAGAGGGTTCGTGGAGCCCTGCTTGTCACTTCTTCAGGTGGCAATATAAACACAAATGCAGTATAATGTGATCCTTTATTGACTACGTTTCGCCCACACAGTGGGCTTTTTCAAGTCACAAACAGAAAAAGCCCACTGTGTGGGCGAAACGTAGTCAATAAAGGATCACATTATACTGCATTTGTGTTTATATTGCCATTGTGTCGGTATTTTATACCATTTATTTCCACTTCTTCAGGTAAAGTAAGGAATTTTGCTTTTGTTCTCATTCTCTTGTATCATCTGGGGTAACTAAGGTCCAACAAAGACGTCCAAACTGTCCTTTCATCCGTACTGTCGGATTTACGTTTTTCATTCATACGTACATACATGAGCTGTGAATTGACCCCTGCAGTCACATATAGGTGAGTACAGGACAGGACACACGCATCACTTACTGGTTCTCGAGGTCAGTGTCATAGAGCAAAACATGGCTTGACCCAAATCCCATTCCAGTTTCTCTGCTAGTTCCTGTAACATTAATTTTATTTGTTTATTTATATACAGCCACACGCTGTCATCGGAAACACTTATCTGTGACACTGTGTCAACTACACAAGTACAGTATTTAAGAATTAACGCAGATTTTATGCTGCCTCCTAATGAGCCACTGAACGGAACTGCGATTTTCCCGACGAGTAAATTAATCACCATAATTGCTGTGAGAAATTGTGGGTGAATTTCACAGGCACAACCCTGAATTAACATTTCACACACATAACTGGGGAGAACTCTGGTACATCTAACACTTACTGCTATATATGTACCTCGGAGACAGTGGGACTTTAGCAACAGTGGGTCATAATACTGTCCCTTCTTCGATGACAACCTTCCTAGCTCCCCAAACTAACACATCTGAACCTTAAATTATTTGAACATATAGTTCTTGAAATTATTAAAAAAAATTCAAGCCGGTAACACTGGCTGCATTAAATTTGGTTGTGGACTGTATTTATTCAGGATTTATTACTGTACCTGACAAATTTATATAATTTGTCAGTATCTTATTAAGTATATAACACAATCCCAATAATTAAAACATAAGTTACATAGTTAAGTAAGTAAGTTTATTCAGGTATACACAAATACAGTTAAATAGATTATCAAACATAGTAGCATGTGTAGAGAACCTGGGAAAACCAAAAAACGTCAGTGAATTATTTTCATTGGGGTCCTTTTAATGCCTTATTATAATACTATAAAGAAGATATCTTATTATAATACTATAAAGGAGATATACAAGGAATAAGGTAAAAAGAGTTATTTATATTTACATGTGTGTTAGCTAAAAAAAATAAAAAACTTATTCTCCTCCCTTTCTGTCGCTACTTTCATTAGGTACCTTTTGGTTCTCTTCTTGAACTGGTTCATGCTATGACTGGCTTTGACATGTGCGGGCAGTCTGTTCTATTCCTTTATTACTGTGCAATAAAAGGTGTTTGAAGCCTGGCCACTGATTGTGGTTACTAGTACTATAATAGCTTTGGTTCTCAGTCTTGACAAAATTGGCAGCAAGATATTCTGGACACTGTTTGTGAGCAATTTTATAAACCTGACTTAACTTCAGTTGTTTTACTTTGTCTCCAACATTCAGCATATCCAACTGTTGTAATTCATCCTCGCCAACATGTTCTCTTGGACCCAGGTCAAATATGAATCTTACCATTTTGTTTTGGGTGATTTGTAGTTTATCTTTCAGTATTTTTGTCAAGGCAGAGTACCATGAAGAGCAACGTGTTTCACACCTGTTGTCTATGTTCCCCATCAATAAATTAGGTACCTGGGTGTTAGTCGACTGGTATGGGTCGCATCCTGGGGACAAAACTGACCTAATTTACCCAAAATGCTCAGTATAACAAGGGACTTTCTATATAGTAGTATGCCACTGATGTCAGCTATGGTCTGTATACCTTGTACATGTAGTAAATAAAGATATTATTATTATAAGGGTTAGACATAGTGTCCTGGGAGCCTCAGTAAGTAGACACTTGTCTGTAGAGGAACTGCTACTATTGGCCAATAGATACATTACCTGTTTACCTGGAGTTTCCCCGAAGAGGCTGTAGTGAGATTTAATTCACACTAGGAGGCGTACATGACGTACATGATGACACATGTGGTGGACAATGTAGTCTCCAGCAACACCACACGTTTTCATTCGTATCATCCTTATTTTGATAGTTTCACTTTGTATTTGAACCCTTCCAGATACATGTTAAATTCACTTATTATATAGGATACTATATTAGCCGATACTGTTTCTATCGGCTTAAATTAAATGAGATTAATTTTCCACACATTCCCGGTACGATCCGTATTACTCCGCCATTTTCGTTGCTCGCTTCAATTTTTTTTCTACCAATACATCTTTTCAATTAATTTAATACCACTTCCAGGTGTGTAGTACATTTTCATTATTGAAATATTAATTTCCTCTAGATTACAACATTTTTTCACTGTACTTATTCAACTCCTTACAGAATATAAGGAAATAATAAAGAATATTAGTTTTCATGTCACATAACATCTTTCAAAAGTCACTGAAGATTCTAACAATTTCAGATAAACATTATTATCCCCATCAATTTTTACACACAAATCCCAGGAAAATTATCAAAATTTTCCACACTTACCATGAAGGAGTGCACCATCTCTAGTGCTCACTGTGGACCCATAACAACTGAAAAAACTATGAAAAAACTCCAGATAAAAATTTTGGAGTTCGTCCTGAAACAGTTTAAGCATTTTCTTCCCTTACCCCCATACATATATTTAAAAAAATATAAATGAAATTATGCATCATAATTAGGTATCCCTAAAGATGAATCTTTAAGAGCTTGTCTGATTTTGTTAATTTTTCTTCAACAACTGGCGAGGGTTTGAGGGGGTCAGCGCCCCTATGGCCGGGTATGACTGAGATAACTTCCATAATCCTCAGTGGTGGAGCTTCAAACATTACAAAAAAAGGTGCCTTTAACTCGAGAGTGAAATTAAAATATGTAGGTCCACATTTGAGCATTTGTGTAAAATTTTGATTTTAAATCACGATCAATAAATTTCAGTTTACCTCTTCTGAATGGTTGATACATCTTAGGACCAGGGTAGTGCATATTAATTTTTTTGTGTGTAGGCAGATTTAATGATGTAGTAAAACGGTTAAAAGAAAAAAACTTGGAATCATTAGAATCCATGCCATAACTGGAGAATGACTCATCTGATCGGCTTCAAATTTTCACCACCAGTGTGGTCTCCTGAACACAAATTTCATGCTGTAATTGGGCGGCATAAGTCCCAATTTACCAATTATATTCAATAAACAGCGATATTTATTTATTTCCAGTAACTAAAGAATACTGTGATCGGCTTCATAATATTAATGTCTTGTGTCAGGATGATATGTCATAAGTTATCAGGGTCGAGCAAATCTGAAATGTTACTGAAATTGGATTGAATTGAATTCTCCAGTAATAGGTCTGATTCAAAAATTGGATTTATTTGAATCAGACCTATTACTGGAGAATGACTGTCTTAGTGTTAGGTTAGATTTGTCGGGAAACAAGAAAAGTGTTTCCTGACGTGGGTCTTAGTTATATGATGACCCACCACTGGAGGTTTTGGTCATGTGACAGAGGCCTTCAACTGGCTTACTCCTCCACCTCTTTAAAAATTATGGTTATGATTATAACCATTTCACCATTGGCAGGATTTATTAAAAGAAAGTTTGGTGTTCACTTTGAGCTGTGTAAATTTCAAATTACCAATTTTATTAAATAAATGCTATGTATCGCAGAAGAATGCCCCTTCTGATAGGCTACAAACCTTAAACACTGTAATTTAACCGAAAACATTTTTTTTGTGTTGATTTTAGTGCCTTAAATGCTGGTAAACCTTACGTAGAGAAAAGCTGGGATATATATTTCGGCCAGTGTTGGTCAACTCTGTCTTTTATAGAAGAAAATAGCAAAACCAAAATTCTAATTGACATGCGATAATCTGAGTGTCTCATATAATTACCTTCACCTAACTTACAACTCTCATAGCTTGATAACTCCAGTTCTGACTGACTTCATAGTTACTGTGCTGGTGTATTTTAGGACATTGGTCCTTCTAAGATGACAAGAGAATTCGTCACTGACTTTTTTTTGGGTTATCCTCTGTAACTTTATTATAATTGTACTTAGTGTACCTGGGCCTAAATTAACTTATTATATTCTGGACACTGCTGGTGAGCAGTTTTATAAATATGATTTAACCTCGTGTACTGATAGTAAATAAGTTTATTTAGGTACAGGCACATATAAATACATTGTATAAATTATATGTGTTATAATAATGTGTTAATTGCCTGGGATAACCCAAAGTGACTTATTTCCATTGGTGTCTTTGCGTAATCAACATTATCTATGTGCATCCCCTCAAGGGAGGTTCCTTGATGCTGGTGAGGGGCTCTTGATCTAGGGAATTGGATCTGTGCTCCAATTCCCCGGATTAAGATTGAATACCTTCCACATCCCCCCCACAGGCGCTGTATAATCCTACGGGTTTAGCGCTTCCCCCTTGATTATAATAATAATAATAATAATAATAATAATAATAATAATAATAAAGTTACTATAAGTACAATAAATTCTCATATTAACCTTGTGCAAATATTGAATAACATATATTTAATAGATGTATTACTTGTTGTATAGACATCAACCAAATCTTTCAGTGGGCTGCAGAAAACACTATGAAGTTCAACGATGAGAAATTTCAATTACTCAGATATGGTAAACATGAGGAAATTAAATCTTCATCAGAGTACAAAACAAATTCTGGCCACAAAATAGAGCGAAACACCAACGTCAAAGACCTGGGAGTGATCATGTCGGAGGATCTCACCTTCAAGGACCATAACATTGTATCAATCGCATCTGCTAGAAAAATGACAGGATGGATAATGAGAACCTTCAAAACTAGGGAGGCCAAGCCCATGATGACACTCTTCAGGTCACTTGTTCTATCTAGGCTGGAATATTGCTGCACACTAACAGCACCTTTCAAGGCAGGTGAAATTGCCGACCTAGAAAATGTACAGAGAACTTTCACGGCGCGCATAACGGAGATAAAACACCTCAATTATTGGGAGCGCTTGAGGTTCCTAAACCTGTATTCCCTGGAACGCAGGAGGGAGAGATATATGATTATATACACCTGGAAAATCCTAGAGGGACTAGTACCGAACTTGCACACGAAAATCACTCACTACGAAAGCAAAAGACTTGGCAGACGATGCACCATCCCCCCAATGAAAAGCAGGGGTGTCACTAGCACGTTAAGAGACCATACAATAAGTGTCAGGGGCCCGAGACTGTTCAACTGCCTCCCAGCACACATAAGGGGGATTACCAACAGACCCCTGGCAGTCTTCAAGCTGGCACTGGACAAGCACCTAAAGTCAGTTCCGGATCAGCCGGGCTGTGGCTCGTACGTTGGTTTGCGTGCAGCCAGCAGCAACAGCCTGGTTGATCAGGCTCTGATCCACCAGGAGGCCTGGTCTCAGACCGGGCCGCGGGGGCGTTGACCCCCGGAACTCTCTCCAGGTAAACTCCAGGTCTCCAGGTATAGTTAATTCAACCTTATCAAAGTATATTTTGTACATCTAGTGTTAAATAATGAGTAATATATTAAGTTTAAACAGGCAGTAATACAGTAGCATTGCACATCAATGTAAACCCTTGACTGTAAACCACATATATAAACCTACTTCCTAAAATATATCAACCATATTGTAAACTTTGAATTTCTGTCAGTGGCCCTGAAACCCAACACAAGAAGATTGTAAAACTTGAAAGGAAATAAAGGAATTTGAATTTTGAATTTGAATTTGAATTTGAATTTGAATTTTTTATTCATTTATAATTAATAATCTACTGTACAAATATGAAATAATTACTATCCTACTGTACAACTATGATATAATCCTTAGTATTAAGTAGCCTGTAAGTCAATAATATTAAGTTGGCCCATAATACCTAGGCATAATAGAGGCTGTCTCTGTATTGCAACCCACTATTGTAAATATAAAATCTCAATGACATAAATTGCAATGACATAAATTGCAATGAAATAAAATAAATAAATAAAAACCTTTATTTATTTATTTATTTTAAGCCTGCTCATAATGCTCTGCATACAAGGGGCTTTGACATGCTGCACTTTAAAAATTATATTCCTTGTACTTCTCTGTATCATATTCAAATAAATAAATAAATAAATAAATGAATACTAGATGTGAGGGTTGGCAAGCATCAGCATGTAAACACAACATTGTTGTTCAGGACTCCATCACCATGTTCAAGAACACCTTCCAGAGTGGCTTCCTCTCTATACTCTACAGTATAGGCAGTAAACCATTACAAATATGGGACAAGAAGGTATTATTATACATATGTATTCACTTAATACTAGACAATTTAGTGTCCAACTTCTTGGACAGAAAATATCTCGATAAATTTGTTGGTTTATCGTTGGTCAGTACTACATAATTTATGTTTTTTTTTGAAGTTTATAAGAATTATAAGTTTATTATAACCATCGTATAGATATATTGTTTCAAACCGCTTGTAATTACTCAGAATAAAGCTTATCTATATCATTAATGCATTTCGAAGCCACCTTTAAAAATTATATAATAATTACCTGTGCCTCTTGTAAATATATCATAAATAACTCATAGCCATATTACTGTATACATTAATGTTATTATAATATTTTGTGACTATTTCTGGATGTGTAACCTCATTGCTGTTCTGAATTCAATAAATAGCTCACAGAAATTTGCTTAGCAAACACAAATATTAGGTCCTATTATATGACTTGGTAAGCCAATAATTACCACCAACAAGCTGGGTTTATTATAAGTACATAATGAAGGTATGGAACTAACTTAAGCCATCACATATATCAAATACCACAGTGGAAATACTTGCTGTGAGTTACAATGTTTGAATTTATTGTGTTATCCTAGGTTAAATCTGTATAATGTATATTCTTTGTGTCCATAATATATTGTGTGTCCTTGAGATCACTATTTTTTTTTTATATTTTTGTATTTCATGTATCAAAGCCTAAATATTGTTAAAGCCAGATTGAAATGAGCTGAGGTAGGATAACTGCTTGCAAAATTAACACTTAGCCTCTGTTGAACCCTTAAGTTAAAAAATATGATCATTTACTTAAATTTTTGCTCAGTTTTGGGGTATATATTTGTCTATGTAGTTTTGGAGAACTTACATTCTGAAACTTTGCAAATAATTTGTGTTAAATGAATCTCGGCTTTGTATTATTTCAGCATTTAATATTTACATTTGAGATTTACTCTCGCTTCATACGGTGAGGGCCTGGGTTCGATTCCCAGCCAGAGTAGAAACATTGGGCATGTTTCTCTCCACTTGTTGTCTATGTTCCCATCAGTAAAATGAGTACCTGACTGTTAGTCGACTAGTGTGTCGCATCCTGGGACACTGACCTAATTTGCCCGAAATGTTCAACATAACAAGGGGCTTTCTATGTAGTAGTATGTCATTGATGTCAGCTAGGCCTATGTACCATGTATGTGTACCTTTAGTAAATAAAGATATTATTATTATTATTATGAATCACAACTTCACAATGGTAAGAAATCTTAAAAATAGATTCATGTTTGCATCTTAGATTTTAAAATTATACTATATTGTACTATATGGTATTCTTAAATATAGCAAAATAACATCATTCTTCATTATTTACACTTTTGTGGCTTTTTTTTTTTGCTAAATAATAATTTATGTGAAATGCATTTTTCATAGGTTCGTAATGGACACATAAAGAGGATAACAGACAATGATATTCAGTCTCTGGTCTTGGAGATTGTTGGAGTCAATGTAAGGTATGTAATATATATATAATATGTATGTAAAACCTAACTTGACATGCACTACCTGTATACATTAATGTAGTTGTTCTCATAATGTGCTGGTGATCAGTGCTGTTATTGTCTCATTGGTGTTACTATATGGACATAGGGCTTACACGGGTTCTTAGTATGCATGATGAGGTAATCTCATCAGGGGAATATATAGTAATAATAATAATAATAATAATAATTTATTATTTTATTTATTATCACACTGGCCGATTCCCACCAAGGCAGGGTGGCCCGAAAAAGAAAAACTTTCACCATCATTCACTCCATCACTGTCTTGCCAGAAGGGTGCTTTACACTACAGTTTTTAAACTGCAACATTAACACCCCTCCTTCAGAGTGCAGGCACTGTACTTCCCATCTCCAGGACTCAAGTCCGGCCTGCCGGTTTCCCTGAATCCCTTCATAAATGTTACTTTGCTCACACTCCAACAGCACGTCAAGTATTAAAAACCATTTGTCTCCATTCACTCCTATCAAACACGCTCACGCATGCCTGCTGGAAGTCCAAGCCCCTCGCACACAAAACCTCCTTTACCCCCTCCCTCCAACCCTTCCTAGGCCGACCCCTACCCCGCCTTCCTTCCACTACAGACTGATACACTCTTGAAGTCATTCTGTTTCGCTCCATTCTCTCTACATGTCCGAACCACCTCAACAACCCTTCCTCAGCCCTCTGGACAACAGTTTTGGTAATCCCGCACCTCCTCCTAACTTCCAAACTACGAATTCTCTGCATTATATTCACACCACACATTGCCCTCAGACATGACATCTCCACTGCCTCCAGCCTTCTCCTCGCTGCAACATTCATCACCCACGCTTCACACCCATATAAGAGCGTTGGTAAAACTATACTCTCATACATTCCCCTCTTTGCCTCCAAGGACAAAGTTCTTTGTCTCCACAGACTCCTAAGTGCACCACTCACTCTTTTTCCCTCATCAATTCTATGATTCACCTCATCTTTCATAATAATAATTTTTTTAACACGTCGACCGTTTCCCACCGAGGCAGGGTGACCTAAAAAGAAAGAAAAACCCAAAAAGAAAGAAAACACTTTCTTCATCGTTGAACACTTCACCATCACTCATACATAACCACTGTCTTTGCAGAGGTGCTCAGATATGACAGTTTAGATGTCCCTCCAACCTGCCAATATCCCAAACCCATCCTTTAAAGTGCAGTCATTGTACTTCCCATTTCCAGGACTCAAGTCCGGCTAATCGGTTTCCCTGAATTCCTTCACAAAATATTACCCTACTCACATTCCAACAGCTCGTCAGGTCCCAAAAACCATTCATCTCCATTCACTCCTATCTAACACTGGTGCATGCTTACTGGAAGTCCAAGCTTCTCACCCACAAAACCTTTATCCCCTCCCTCCAACCTTTTTGAGGACAACCCCTACCCCACCTTCCTTCCCCTACAATTTTATGTGCTCTAAGTCATTCTACTTGGTTCCATTCTCTCAAAATGACCAAACCACCTCGACAACCCTTCTTCAGCCCTCTAATACTTTTATTAACCCCACACCTCCTAATTTCCACACTCCTCACTGCAGCATTTACAGCCTATACTTCACAGCCACATAAGAATGTTGGTACCACTATACTCTCGTATATTCCCTTCTTTGCTTCCATGGATAACGTTTTTTGTCTCCACAGATACCTCAATGCACCACTCACCTTTATTCCTTCATCAGTTCTATGGTTAACCTTATCCTTCATAAACCCATCTGCTGACAAGTCAACTCCCAAATATCTGAAAACATTCACTTCTTCCATACTCCCTCCCTCCAATGTGATATCCATTTTTTCTTTATCTAACTTGTTTGATACCCTCATCACCTTACTCTTATCTATGTTCACTTTCAATTTTCTACCTTTATACACCCTCCTAAACTAGTCCACTATGTATAGCCTGGCATGGCTACCATACCTACCACTCCTGATTTCTTACAATAAATAATACTCATCTCACCCTACATTAAGACTACAAATATTTTAAGGTAAGTAATGAGTATGTAAAGTAAAAGGACACAAGTGCAACTAATGTGACATTTATTGTGGCAACGTTTCGCTCTCCAGGAGCTTTATCAAGCCATTACAAACAATACATGGACACAGAGGGTATATAAAGGCTCAGAGTGAGGTGTAATACTAGTGAGGTAACATTTCGATGTTCACTAGTGGTAGTGGTAGTAGTAGTAGTAGTAGTAGTAGTAGTAGTAGTAGTAGTAGTAACAAAAATAATACAATATGGAAGAGCAATTAATTCGTACATGAGAAAAGGATATAAAAGCTATTACTTGGGTAACATAAAAATAGGTTGGACAAATATAGACTGGAAAGAGGCAGTTTTTTTTTTTTTTTTTTTTTTTTTTTTTTTTTTTAGTGTTCACTCTCTGTAATGTGCTTTGTGTAGTATAACAGGAGAGACTATGTGATGGCAGGGTTTACTGTTTTCAGGAGGATTCTTGCTAAGACTTCGGAGATGGTGAAGCTGCCATTGTTTTGTTTAATTGTATTCGAAACAGCGATCAGTGCTGATTCGAGGCACTTGCGTCTGCGGAAATTAGTTTCTTGGATCACTAATTGGGCGTCTCTGAATTTCATGAGATGATTGGTGGAATTTCCATATTGTATTATTTTTGTTACTACTACTACTACTACTACCACTACCACTAGTGAACATCGAAATGTTACCTCACTAGTATTACACCTCACTCTGAGCCTTTATATACCCTCTGTGTCCATGTATTGTTTGTAATGGCTTGATAAAGCTCCTGGAGAGCGAAACGTTGCCACAATAAATGTCACATTAGTTGCACTTGTGTCCTTTTACTTTACATATTGTCGGTAATTCTACCAACTTTATTACAAGTAATGAGTGTTGGAGTGTAAGCAAGGTAATATTTATGAAGGGATTCAGGGAAACGAACAGGCCGGACTTGAGTCCTGGAGATGGGAAGTACAGTGTCTGCACTCTGAAGGAGGGGTGTTAATGTTTCTGTTTTATAACTAGTGTAGGCATACCTCTGGCAAATCAGTGATGGAGTGAATGATCATGAAAGTTTTTCTTTTTTGGGCCACCTTGTCTTGGTGGGAAACGGCTGATGTGTTAATAAAAAAAATAATGAGTGTATTATATGTGTATTTTACTTTTTTATTGTTTCTTAATGCCTAGGTCTATTGCTAACTTAATATATGTTAGTGGAAACTTGTTATCTAGCATTTATATGCATTTATAAGTGGAAAAAAGGCCATTCCACTTTAAGGCAGTAGCCTGGTTCCTAACCTGGCGTGTAAGTGGGGCTCTACTGTATATATATAAATGGCCGACATGTTAAAATAAATAGATATATATGTATATACATATTTATTTATTTATTTTTTATTTATTTTGTTCATAGTAGTATGAGTAATGCCTTGTATGTTGAATAAGTTCAAACTTTTGAAGAAGGGGTGTGTGTGCTGTTTGGCACCTGCTTGTTTGATTATTCATACAGCAGCATTATATTGAATTACTGTTGGCTTCAGGTGATTTGTTGTAGTAGATTCCCAAGTATAAATACCATAGGTGAAGTAAAATGAAGTAGGGATGTTATTTCATTATTATATTAACCGTTTAATTATACAGCGGTATAATTAGGTTTCTCAAACTACAGTGCCGTTTTTGTTTTTTGCAGCACAACATACATCACATGTCCTGCTGACCCCAAAAAGACTCTTGGCATCAAACTTCCCTACCTAGTTATGATTGTTAAAAATCTCAACAAATACTTCACATTCGAAGTACAGGTAATACCAGTCTGCATTTTATTATTGTGCTTTAGTATTGTAGTTGAATTTGTTTCATGATCTGTAAGAATTACATATTTAATCAACAGGAAAATTGAAAAATTTCACCATTTGATATTTTTCATGCTTGTTTGTGTTCAGGAGCTTGGGATCTCTAATTAACCCTTTCAGTATTGTTCATGTAGATCTATGTGTATATCATATTGCCCTCAGATTTGCTGTGTGATGAATTTTGGCCTAGAATGAGTCTGTGTGGTATGTGCAGTGTAAAACAAAAATCCTTCCTCCCACAGTACATGATGGAAACGACTAATTTCTGACCTAACTCACAAAATTGTAATAACACAGTTGCAAACAAGCCACAGAACAGGTGTGGTTAGCCTAGAGTTTTATAACTTGATTGCCATGGGTTCTAACCCCACCTGTTCTGCGGTTTCTCAGACCTAACATTTGGGTTAAAATACAGACGACTCAGCTTTACAGCGTTTGCTTTGTGGCATTTCACTAATGCAGTGGTTTTCAATTACAGTGGAACCCTGGTTTTCATCTGGTCCAGTTATCATACAGTTCGGTTTTTGACCACTATTTCGGCGAAATTTTCCCCATTTTCGTACATCCACTCGGAAATCATCCATACCAGCCACGTCCACCTGCCCGCTGGACGCGGCCGTTCATATGTTCGTGACTCAGTCTGCCTTTGTTACTCGTAGAGGGTGGTAGTGATGGTGGTAGAGGGTGGTAGTGATGGTGGTAGAGGGTGGTGGTGATGGTGGTAGAGATAGCCTCTCCTCCCTCTTCCCTCCTTGCCATCTTCCATATGCCAACAAGTCTTCAATAAAGGTAAAAGTGATTTAAATGTTCATTTATCCATTTCATTAGTGCTTTATATTTATTTCTCATTGTTTTCTGTATGTAAACTATAATTATTCTCTACAAAATGTATTTTTTGTTAATATTTTTGGGTGTGTGGAACGGATTAATTGGATTTACATTATTTCTTATGGGAAATATTACTTCACTTTTCGTACAAATCGGCTTTTGGCTGATCTTCTGGGACGGATTAAAGACGAAAACTGGTATTCTACTTTATTCCCATTTTCTACAATAAATATATTCAGCACTTGCTATAAGCTAAGGATGAAAATATTTTAAGGTAATTAATGTGTGTACTGTATATGGATTTTTTTAGGACTAGCTATATTCCTCACTTAATATTTTGTTTCTTCTCTTTTGGGTCACCCAGCCTAGGTGGGAGGTGGCTGGTGTATTAAAAAAAATTTATGGTTTGTGAATGTTAATGTATTGTGTTGTATGCATCTTTTTATTGTAAAAGTACTGAGCAACCCAATACTGTAGGTCTGAGTGGTTTGTAATTCACGCATCTTCCTTCATTATTATTTTCATAAGGAGCACTAAACCCATAAAAGTCATACTGCTCTTGGAAAGTGGGGGAGCAGTCAGGTTTGATCTAAAGAAGGGGAGGGTAACTCTTCCTTTGATCAAGAGCACTTCATCATTAAAATTAATATTGTCTATTTCAGCATGATACAATATTTGTGCAGAGGCAAATGACATTTAGGTGTATGTTCAGAAAGCATCTTAATATGCAGAGCATTTTGGGCAAACGTAAGACTATCTTAAGATTCATAAGGGAATGACTGATTGAGTGCTTTTATATAGTCTTAGGTGGTTGTAAAAATAGATTTAAGAATTACAATGGATAAAAGAGAATTGACTATCCTATTAGTAATTGCTTTAAGAATTACAGGTTTGATTATGATTCTAGGTAACGAGGATTCTAGCATTTAACATAATGTAGGCACATTCAGTGTTTTAATAGTTGTGAGGATTACAGATATTAACCCTTTGACTGTTTCAGGCCCCTCTCTGAAACTCATTCTATGTCGCTCAATTTTTGAAAAAAAAAAAAAAATTATTTTTTCTTATGAAATGATAGAGAATCTTTTTCCGATGGTAATGACACCAAAAGTTCGAAATTTGGTCGAAAACTCGTGGAATTATGCTCCTGCGAAGTTAGCGGTCTCGGCGACATATGCGTATCGGCGATTTCGCCGACTTTGAGCCCAATTTTCAGCCAATTCCATTGTTCCAGTTGACCAAACTCATAGCTATTTCTTTAGAACTCCATTTTATCTATCAGCTGAGTACAAGAAACCTCCCATTTACTAATTTGGACTACCCAATATGGTGGTCAGAAATTGGCAATTTGGCCAATTTCATGCAAAATAAAAAAGATGCCAATTTCAAAATAGGGTCCAGAATAAACAAGGTAGACATTCGTGGCACTAAAATAACATATGCTCTGTTCATTAGTCACATCTCTAGGCCCCTCTTATATTATTATTGCTTTCTATTTTGATTTTTTATTCATACAAAAAAATACAAAATTTACTGTTATGCAGACGACTGCATTATTGTAAAAATGGTATAAATAATATCAGTGCACTAGTGAAAGAATATTAGACTCCCCAGTTGACGTGTATTGGACGTGTGGTGTGATTTATGTACTCTTGAACATTGGTAAAAATCGAACATTTCCGCTACTTTGAGCTCAGTTTCAAGGTCGTTTTCATCGTAAAAGTAATGAAAATCATCTCTATTTCTGTAATATGTTTTCCATTTTATCACCTAAGACCATGAAAACGCGAATACAACGATAAATACTATACGAAAATACACCTCAAAGTCGGCGTTTTATTCCAAAAAAACGATCAGTTTTTTTTTTCTCATTACGCAATGTGTGCTGCAGGATTTTTTTTATGTGGTGCACACTGACCACACAGACCCATTCTCTCACATGTGGGCCTACCAGCTTTCTCCCACTTGATTTGAAGCCGCTAGAATTATTGAGTATATATACGTCAGAAACATTGGCTCGTAAGACGTATTTATACGTCGAAAACAGTCAAAGGGTTAAGGATAAGATTGTATTGTTTTCCATATATTTGTGACAGTTAGAATGTGGATATATAGTTTTCACATCTTTAGCTGATGTTGGTATATGTTATGGAGAGAAGGCAGGTGTTATTTAACGGTAGTTTTGAAGATGCTGGCTAAGAGAGTAACTCTGGAGATTTCCAGCAGAGTGTTCCAGATTTGGGCCCTTTTATGTACATTGAATTTTTTACAAAGATAAAGCCAGACATGGGGTATGTCATGGAGATTTTTGTGCCTAGTATTATTTCTATGGGTCCTGTTTCAGCTGTCAAGAAAGTGCTTCAGGTTGGGATTAATATTAGAATTTATTCTGTAAATGTAGGATGCACATAAGTAACAGTGAATGTTTTGTATAGTAAGTAGATTTAGGTCTTTGAAGAGTGGGGGAGGAGGGTGTTGTCTAGCAGTGGACTGTGTGGTCATTTGTACTTCAGCTTTTTGTTGAGTTGTTATTGGCTTAAGGTGATTTGCTGTTGTGGATCCCTAGGCACATATAGCATAGGTGAGGTAGGGGTAGATAAGTGAGTAAGTAGTGCTGTTTGTGGTATATAATAACCTATTTTTGAGAGGATGCCAACTGTTTTGGACACTTTTTTGTTGTGTGTTCGATATGGGTGTTGAATTTCAAGGTGCAGACCCAGGAATCTTCCCTCCTTATGTTTAGCAATAAGAGTATTGTTAATCATAATATTTAGTTGGACATTACTTGCTCTGCTCCCAAACATTATGTAGAAGGTTTTGTTAATGTTAAGTGCGAGTTTATTGGTAGTCATCCAGGTTGATATTTTTAAGAACTCTGCATTGACAGTGTTGAGTGATGCTGGATTTGGGTGGGAGATGACAAAAGTTGTGTTGTAAGCAAAGAGAATAGGTCTAAGTAGTTGTGATACATTTGGAAGGTTGTTGATGTACAAGGGGAAAAGTAGGGGGCCAAGGATGCTACCGTGTGCATTGCCAATGCCCAATGGTCCTGTTGAAAAAGTTGTGCCCTTAATAGAGATGTATTGCTGTCTGTCTTTCATACATCACATATCATTATTTTCTGTGTAGGGAAATGTATATTTCATATAAAAAATTATTTTGTTTAATACTTTTGGATGCCTGCAATGGATTAATTGGATTTCCTTTATTTCTTACGGGGAAAATTAATTCGGATAACGATACAATCGGTTAAGGACAAGCTCTCTGGAACTGATTAATATCATTAACTGAGGGTCCACTGTATATGTAATGATCAAGTTTGTAAAATAGGATGCTGTGGTCTGGTGTATCAAAAGCTTTCTGTAGGTCTATCAAGAGTTCTAGTGGATATTCATTTTTTCAAGTGTTGTGTAGAGTAGGTCTAGCATTTTTATAATTGTCACTTGTGCTTTTGTTTTGCCTGAAACCAAACTGGCAGGGGTTGAGAATGCTTTGTGATGTTATTATTTTGGATAGCAAAGGTAAGTTAGATATTGGCCTGTAGTTGTTTACAGCTTTTGGGTCTCCACCTTTGTGTATTGGCGGAACCCTTGCTATCTTGAGTAATGTCAGGGAAAGTACTGGTTTCTAGTGATTTGTTAAAAGTAGTGTAATGGTGGGTGAGAGGACATGAGCCACTTATTTGAATGATAGTGGTGGGGACTGAGCTAGATTTCCTGATTATTTTTTTGGGTGACTTCAGTGGGCTCAGTTGGAGCAAGATAGAAGGATGTTGGGAAGTTTCCATCTAAATAATCACTCATTCAGGTATTGGTGCTTGGAATTTTACTGGCAAGACATGATCCTATGGTTGAGAAGAAATCATTTATCTTCTTAGCTGTTTCACTAAGCTAGAATTGTGGTTCGTTTAGTTTGGTTAGGACAATACTTCTAGTTTTGTTCACCTTTTGGGTGGCCAGAAGGCATACCCTCTTGAAGGGTTACTCCAGATTTATATAAAGCTTACCTTTTTCTTATTTTTTAGTACTAGTACTGGTGCTTATTCTACTATGAAATTAAATTTGATTTTCTCAAAGGTTTTAGATGACAAGAATGTTCGTAGACGTTTCCGGGCCAGCAATTACCAGTCAACCACAAGAGTTAAGCCATTCATCTGCACCATGCCTATGCGTCTGGATGAAGGATGGAATCAGATTGTGTTCAACCTTGCAGACTTTGTCAGGAGAGCTTATGGTACAAATTATGTTGAAACATTGAGAGTCCAGATTCACGCTAACTGCCGTATAAGGCGGGTCTATTTTGCTGATCGACTATATTCAGAGGAAGAGTTGCCAGCAGAATTCAAGTTGTATCTCCCAGTTCAAACAAAAGCAAAATCTGCAATTTGAGCTTGAATCCACTGTTAGGTATATGGACCTTGAAGGTAAATAAAATGAAGGATTTGCCATATTATTGTATAGAAAAAATGAACTTTTATATTGAGTTGTGATCTATTGCACAAGCCTTCTGTTATACAGAAGAGTTTCACACTTTCTAGTCTCTGCATAATGTAATCAAACTTATCACTTTTTTTTTTGTCATGCACTGCTGTTTCGTGTACAACTTGGCAGCAAAATCATTTGCCTTGTAGGAAACCTGTACATGCAAGATCCTGGGGCTGTTATCCTTGGAAGACGTAACATTGCTCATTCTGGTCATATGGTTAATTATGAAACAAAAAATGAGCGTAAAAGACACTTATGTTGAAAAACAAATATAGTCTACATCTCTTTTTTTTTTTTCTCTCTCCATTAATCAAGTACTGTACTGTATTGTCACTTTATGAGCTGTTTAGTAACAAAAGGACAATTTTCTGGTAGCATATTAATAGTTTACTTTTAAAATGTGTACAGTAAATTATGAATTCAACATCTAAACTGTTCATGTGTCAGAGAAGCATGTTTAAGTTATGGTAGTTACACTACTGAATGCTGTATGACCCTTGTGGATTTAGCACTTAGTTATTTTGAAATTTTCCTCATAAAATTAACAATATTAAGTCCTTTTATACTTGACTTTTTCCTACCTTTTTATATCTACTGTATTTGCAAATTCAGCTGTCGTTCCATTATCTTTGCTGAAAATATTATTCACTAATGCATTTTCCAGCTTTAATATAAGTTTTTCATCACTGGAAATTTGGCTTTGAAGAGATTACATATATCGAGTAAGTTGCATTATGTGTGAAAGACTTTTGAAACGGTATATGAAATGTTTTTAAAAAATTCTAAATTCTGTACTGCAGGAGAATAAGGATAATTTTAACAAGTGCAGTCATGTGGGAAAGTATAGGAAAAGAGGGCAAATAAAAAATGATAAGCGAAAATACAAAGAGTGAGGAAGAGTAGTTTTTGAATGAATACAGCCTCTCCTCACTTAACGACGGAGTTCCATTCCTAAGACCATGTCAGTAAACGAATTCATCGCTAAGTGAGGAGCATACTATAATGGTAGTGGGTTTGTGTTGACCATCTTTGATATTGCTTTAATGTCACCTTTGCATCATTTATAACATTTCTAGTACACTTTTAAATATTTATACAGTAGTGTACTGTATATTGTAATAAACAGACTAGAGGAAATCAGCTCAAATATACATTACATTATTTAGGTATGCACATTGGTCAGATTGCCCATCGTAAGTCCGAGTCGTCGGTAAATGAGTACTCCGCTAAGTGAGGAGAGGCTGTATTGTGAATGCATATAGTATAAGTATGAACTAGTGTGATAACATGAGTTCAGGCAAAGACAAGCGGACTACAGATGCTCCTCACTTTACAATAGTTTGACTTACAATATTTTGAGTTTATGGTGTGATAAAACTATAAAACTTTTTTTTGTACTGCACATTTATTGAAAGGATAAACTTGTGTTTATTTCTTTATGTTTATCAGAACGAAACCCCATTGTAAGTCGAGGAGCACCTGTACTGTACGTGACTCAAGTGGAATGTGAGCTATTGTTTTTAATGCCTTTATTATCCACACTAAACCATCCTTTGGCAGCCGCATTCAAAGAATTAAAAAATGACTATAACTTCAAGGCTTTCTCTCCTGTCTCCTCTGATATAAATATATTTTAATAGCTTTTACAAAATTGCAGCATTTAATTTTTAAACATTCTTTCCTAAAATTATATATATGAACAATTTAGACAGCAAAGGAAATGCACACAGATATAGTATTTATTTTCATGTTGAATTAGTCCTAGAGTACCCTCCCTTCTCTATAAAATATTTGCTGTAATACCCTTTTTGGCTTTATAAAAAGGTTGCACAGAGGAAATACAGAACAGTTCTGCATGCTTAAAATGTAATAAGGGGAGGATGCATTACAAACCTCTTTTCCTATAGTGCATTTTTTTTTTTTTTTTATGCAATACAACCCCCATTTCCACTGATTCGGTATCCGCGTTTTCAGTTATCCACGGTTTACTGTGGCCCAAAAATACCTCTTAATTTTGCATAATAATGGCCCCAAAGCACAAAAGTAGAGAAGCTGGTAGTTCTTCAAAGCCTAAGAGAAGCCGTGAAGTGCTTCCCATCAATGAAAAAGTGATAATTATCCACTTAGTGTGCATAAATTATCAATTAAACTTTATACGGTGGACCCCCGGTTAACGATATTTTTTCATTCCAGAAGTATGTTCAGGTGCCAGTACTGACCGAATTTGTTCCCATAAGGAATATTGTGAAGTAGATTAGTCCATTTCAGACCCCCAAACATACAAGTACAAACGCACTTACATAAATACACTTACATAATTGGTCGCATTGGGAGGTGATCGTTAAGCAGGGGTCCACCATAATAGGTATGTGAAGGACTTGTATATAGGGTTTGCTACTATCCATGGTTTTGGTATCCACAGCAAGTCCTTGGAATGTATCCCCTGCAGATACAGGGGTCCTACTGTATACATAATGAAATTTTTAGCACACCACCTATCTCCCACTAAGGTAGGGTGATTAAAAAATTAGGAAGCACATTCTTTCATTCAGATACTGTTTTGCCAGAAGCATACTGTATATATTTATCAAATTTGTTATTCAGTAATTATTATGAAACTAATGTTAAGCCAAAATCTGAATAAGAATTTTGGAAAAACTTATTTATGTATCAATTATTAAAATACTGTATGTCTTGTCCTACAGGCAAGGATTATTTTTATATTAATGAGGATGTGCTAAACCCATACAGCACCTGGGGAGGAATAGGAGGTAATCAGGTTCAATCTAAGGAAGGGGTGATCGGGTCCAGTTTCTTTGATCAAGAGCCCCTTACCAGCATCAAGAAAATACAGTAATACACAGGCAAGGAGCCACAAACAGATTTTTAATAAACTCTGAACATTTACTTGAAAATAATGAAAATTTGAATTCTTGGAAAGGTGTCAAAACTGTGCATAATAAATTGTAAGAATTGACACTGTACCCTTGCAAACAATTTAGCCATTAAACTATGAGCACTGTAGACTTATGCATAATCATAATGGTCTCAAACTGGCTGAGAGGCAAATTTGGATCTAGACAAGTGTCTGTATGACTCGACCTGTTGATAAATTAGACACATGCGCAACTCTTGGGTATCTTTATTGAGGAAATGTTTCGCCACACAGTGGCTTCATCAGTCCATACAAGGGAGAATCGTGAAGAGCAGGAGGAGAACGAGGTAATCAGCCCCTCAACCTTGAGTCGATGTGGTCAGTCCATCAATCTTGAATAGAATAGATACTCAAGAGTTGCACATGTGTCTAATTTATCAACAGTTCTCTGAACCATTCATCTACATGACTCGACCTCTTCAAGGGGGGCTCCTTGGCGTGGTGAAGAGGCTCTTGGTCTGAGGAATTAGACCTGTCGGTCTCCTTCCTCAGACCGAGCCTAATTACCCCCCAATCCCCCCTTCCCTATCCCATCCTCCCCTTTTTCCTTTCCTCCTCCTCCTCCCCACCCCTCCCTTTTGCCCTTCCTCTTTTTAGCCTTTGGGATTTTTCCCACAGGCACGCTAGTTCCTAGGTAGGGGAAAGGGTACCGGGGTCCATCCCATTCCATTGAGGTTCTTGGCGGTGGCGTAGTTGCTGTGGAATCTGGATCGCCTGGGGATGTCCCGATCCCTCTCCGGTATCCCGGAGGGTGGCTTTGGGTGTCTTCCGGGGGTGGTGGCCGAAGGAGGTATGCTTTGTGGCAGATATCCGGCCGCCCTCTCTTTTGTCCACCGAGGTAGCTCGGCAGATGTGAGGTTGCTATCCCAGATTGCTGGTTTACTGGCATGAAGGGTAGGGTATGGCACGGGTTCCATGCTGCATCTGCACTACTTGTGGTGCTGAGGTCCTCTTGGGTACGGAGGGAGATTTCTGGCCCTTTCATTCCTCCTAGGAACTATCCCTCCCTGGTCCCCCCTTTTTTTTTATTCTTTTTTTTTCTTTTCTTTTTCTTAAAAACAAAAAGAAGTAACCTAACCATGGAGTCCCCAAGCCATGACCCCACTACCCCCGGGCCCCTTATTGTTACCGCACCCCGTTCTGACCTCGCCTCGTCTTTTGGCCACTCTTCGGACACTCCTAAGGCCCCTGTACTTCTTGCTGGTGCTGTTTCGTCACCCGCTTCAGGTGCCAGGATTTCGACTGACTCCTTCGATTTGTCTGACCTCCGCTCTCCTTTGACTATGCTTCTGGCCTCTCCCTCTACGGTGCAGCAATTTTCAAATCAGCAGCCCGTCCCACGTCGGACCAACTCTGGTCCCACTTCTAAACGCCAACGACAATCTCCTGATTGATGTTACTTCGTTACCTTCCCATTCTACTCGGAAAACATCGACACATCATGCACTCCCTCTCCACACTCAGTTTCAGACCACACAATGAACTAAATTCTATACTTTAAGACTGACTTCTACTGCCTATCTTTCCGATCATAGTACATATTGGCAAAGCACTCCTACGCCATGTTGGTAGAGATATTTCTTTTCATGCTCTTAAGAGTGGTATGCGCATCATCACAGTCCAGAATTCTACCCAAGCTCATGATCTTTCTCTTCTTTCACATATCGATACTATTCCTATCACTATCGAAAAACATCATTCCCTCAATTCTTGGAGTGGTACTGTTATTCTGCCCCATACCATAGTCCAACAGAATTTCCAGACATGTGGCAATGACATTCTCGAACAACTGGAACTCCAAGATCTCCCAATTCTCAAGGTAGACACTTATGTTCCTGCCTGCAGGCGAAGACAATACCCTTGAAATGTGGCTCGTTTAACCTTTGACAGCCATGAACTCCCATCCTCTGTTTATGTAGCAGGACATCGGTTACAAGTTTGGAAGGTGATCCCTACATTGCAACAGTGTAGAAATTGCTGGCGATTTGGCCACCCAGCAAAATATTGCAGATCTATAGCCGAATACCCAGTCTGTGGTGCCGATGACCATTCTAATACGTATGTCGACCTCCCTCTTGCCTTAATTGTCATGAGGCTCACCCTTCGTACTCTCGCCATTGCCAGGTCTACTTAAATGAGCGGGAAACTCATTGCCTCAAAGAGGCAGAAGGTCTCCCTTATGCTATGGCGTTTCTCATCTCCGCCTCCAAGAGAGACTACCCCGTGTTTCAAAACGTCCTCCCACTTCTGGGATCCCATCTTCTGCAGCCTCCTCTGCAGTTGCCAGTCCCATAGTCACTCCTGTACCTAATTCTTTTGCTGTCCTGGGCTCAGACATCCCTACTTCAACACCTCGGTCTGTTCTCACTTCGTGTTCTCTCTCACAAACCCAGGTATCGACAAGACCTCGTACAACACCTCCTCCCAATCGTCCTTCTACTTCTCAGAAGTCCAAAAAACTCCTTTAACCCCTCCTTCCCTTCATCCACCTCCACATTTTACTTTCCCGGTCTCTGTACCTGGGTCTTCCCCTTTCACTGGCTCTGTTACAAGTGTGGAGGTTCATCCTCCTCCTCGTACTGTGCCTTCCTTCCCTGTCCCTTCCCAAGTTTCTTCCTCTTCTGCCACCTTCCAGGTTTCTGCCTCATCTGTCCCCTCCCACACTTCTCCAGTTCCCTCCACCCTTTCGCCCCCCCCCCCTACCTTGGTACAGTCCATTACAGTTCCGATCTTTACTCAAACTCCTCCTCCTCCTTCCATCTCCAATATTGTCTCCTACGACGTCTCTGAACTCCGAAACACTTGAAGCAATCTCTGAATATATTGCAGAGACCAAACCATCAATGGACACTGATCCACCCTCTGTTCCTTCTCTTTCCTCTTCTCCATCTGCACAACTCCTTTCTTCACAGCGCACCGTTCCTTCGCTGCTTGAACATTTTCCGCTGCCACCGCATGTGGACTTTTCTAACCCCTCTAGTCCGTAAGTACCCTTACCTGTGGATTTCTAGTATCTTTATCGTTGCCAATCATGGCCTATTTACAGTGGAATATACATGGCCTCAGGGGTAATCGGGGTGAGCTTCAGACGTTGCTTTCCCAATTTTTCCGTTGGTGTTTGCTTACAAGAACCAAAATTACACTCTGCTGTTATCTATCCCATCTCAGGCTATAATTTATTGTATTCTTTGGATCCTTTTCCTGACGGGACCTTTAACGAAAGTGCCCTTCTTCTACGCACTGATATTCCGTACCATCGGCTATTTGTTTGTACTTCGCTGCATTACACAGCAGCCCGTATCCACCTGCATAGGTGGTATACACTCTGTTCTTTGTATCTCTCTCCTTCTCGAGCATTATCTATTCCGGATATTGCCTTTCTTGTTTTGTCACCACTTCTGTTACTTGGCGATTTTAATGCCCATCATTTCCTCTGGGGGGGTCTCACTGTGATTCCCATGGCATTCAGCTAGAGGCTTTTCTTACTTCCCACTCCCTCCATGTTTTAAATACAGGTACTCACACCCATTTAGGTCCTCGTACTCACACTCTCTTGCATCGATCTCTCAGTCTGCTCTTCCTCCGCCGCACTAGACTTCACCTGGTCTGTTCTCCCGGATTTACATGACAGTGATCATTTTCCAATCATTCTTACTTCCCCTTCATATTCACCACCTCTTCGTAACCCACGCTGGCAATTTGATCGGGCAAACTGGGACCTTTACTCACAACTAACTGTTTTTAGTGAGGTTCCTTCTTCATCCTCCATTGATGAGCTTTTACACCTCTTCTCGTCCTCAGTTTTAACCGCAGCTTCTCATTCTATACCCCAAACCTCGGGCAGGCATTCTCAGAAATGCGTGCCTTGGTGGTCTCCTGCTTGTGCTCGTGCAGTATGTTTGAAACGCTCTGCGTGGGGCAGGTACCGGTATAATAGAACCACTGAGAGACTTCTTGATTTTAAGCAGAAGCGTGCAATCGCTCGCCGTGTCATCCGTGACGCTAAACGCACTTGCTGGTGAGATTATGTCTCCACCATCACCTCTGCTTCCTCTATGAGTGCAGTCTTGAAAAAAGTACGGAAACTGAGTGGTAAATATTCTCCTGACCCGGCTCCTGTTCTGCAGGTTGCCGGTGTTGATATAGCAAACCCTCTAGATGTTGCCATTGAAATTGGCAATCATCTGCCCCTCGTTTCTTTCCTCAAAGTCTGCCAGAGAGTTAGCACCCTTGGACTTTTCTTCTCTCAGAGAAGAACAGTACAATGTGCCTTTTACACTTCAGGAACTGGAGGCAACACTCTCAGCTTGCCAATCATCGACAGCTGGGCCCGACGACATTCATATTCGTATGTTACAACATTTACATCAGTCAGCCCTTGCAGTCCTCTTACGCCTTTTCAATCTTATTTGGTCGCAAGGAGTTCTTCCACAGCTGTGGAAATCTGCCATTGTTCTCCCTTTCCACAAACCGGGTACTACGGGACATGAAGCCTCCCACTATCGTCCCATTGCTCTTACCAGTGCAGTTTGCAAAGTGATAGAACGTCTGGTAAATAGACATTTAATGTGGTATTTAGAGACACACAACAGTCTCTCCACTTGTCAATATGGCTTTCGTAAGGGCCGTTCTACGATAGACCCCTTACTACGTTTGGATACATATGTTCGTAATGCCTTTGTGAATGACCACTCGGTTATTGTCATATTTTTTGACCTTGAGAAGGCATATGACACAACTTGGAGGTATAATATTTTGGCCCAAACCCACTCCTTAGGCCTCCGAGGCAATCTACCATCTTTCCTTAAGAACTTTTTAACTGACAGACATTTCCGTGTTTGAGTCAATAATGTGCTCTCCCCAGACTTTGTCCAAGCTGAAGGTGTCCCTCAGGGATGTGTTCTGAGCACAACACTTTCTCCTTGCTATAAATGATTTGGCCTCTGTTCTTCCATCCAATATTTGGTCATTACTCTATGTAGATGACTTCGCTATTGCTTGTGCAGGCGCTGACTGTCACCTCATTACAGTTTCTCTCCAACATGCGATCGACCGTGTTTCCAATTAGGCCACCACGCATGGGTTTAAATTTTCCAGTACCAAAACTCACCAAATTACTTTCACTAGACGCTCTGTCATCTCTGATCATCTTTTGTACCTCTATAGCTCCCGTATCCCTGAACGTGATACAGTCAGGTTTCTAGGCCTTCTCTTTGACCGTAGGTTATCCTGGAAACCCCACATTACCTCTCTAAAGGCAACTTGTCACAGCCGGCTGAACCTTTTTAAGACCCTTGCTCATCTTTCATGGGGAGTTGATCGTCAAACTCTCCTTCGCCTACATTCAGCCCTCATTTTATCGAAACTTGATTATGGTGACCAGATCTATTCAGCGGCCTCTCCTGCTACTCTCTCTAGCCTTAACCCCATCCATCACCAAGGATTATGTTTATGCCTTGGTGCTTTTCACTCTTCCCCTGTTGAGAGCCTCTATGCAGAAGCGAATGTTCCATCCTTGTCTGATTGCTATGATGCCCATTGCCTTCGCTACTATGTGCGCTCTCACGATCTCCGCAATCCTTCCATTTATAGAATGGTCACTGATATAAGTACATTCTTTATTTGTTCGCTGCCCCTGTTTGCTCCGTCCCTAATCTCTTCGCCTACATTCACTCATCTTCCCTTCAGTTACCGCCTTTATATGTTCATGTAGCATCTCGCTTTTCCCTACCCCCCTGGGAAGTTCCAGCTGTTCGGGTCTGTTCTTTCTCACTACCTTGCTCGAAAGCCCAACTGCCTACGGTGGCTTCCTGCTCTCTTTTTCTTGACCACTTCCACTCTCATTCTCATGCCATCGCCGTCTACACAGATGGCTCTAAGTCTTCTGACGGCATCGGATTCGCAGCAGTGTTTCCAGACAGCGTCGTGCGAGGGCTAGCATTTTTACTGCTGAATTGTATGCCATTCTTGCAGCACTTATTCGTATTGCATCTATGCCTGTGTCATCATTTGTGGTTGTCTCAGACTCCCTTAGTGCTCTACAGGCTATACGGAAATTTGATACACCTCACCCCCTAGTTCTCCGTATCCAACTTTGGCTACACCGTATCTCTACCAAGCATAAAGATATTGTTTTTTGTTGGGTCCCTGGTCATGTTGACGTACAGGGCAATGAACAGGCAGACACTGCTGCGTGGTCAGCAGTACATGACCTACCAGTTTCATATAGAGGTGTTCCATTTCCAGACTATTTTGCTGTAATAGCTACCCACCTTCACACCCGTTGGCAACAATGTTGGTCTGCTCTGCTCAATAACAAACTTTGTTCTATTAAACCGAGTATAGGTTACAGGCCGCCTTCTTGTCACCAGTGTCAAGATTGGGAGACTACTCTCTCTCGCCTTCGCATTGGCCATACTCGTCTTACTCATGGAGAAGCGCCCTGCTCCTCTTTGTGAGAATTGTCAGGTTCCATTATCGGTCAGCCACATTCTGTTAGACTGCCCACTTTACCAACGAGCACGCAGAATTTACCTTCAACATTGTCTTCGCTCCGCTCCTCTCTCTTTACCTTCCCTTCTCGCTGATGGACCCACCTTTCATCCGGACTCTCTCATTGACTTTTTGACAACTGACGTACTCCATTCACTATCCCCTGCCCTGCTGTTTTCTGTAACCTACTAATCATCCTTCCCCCATTCTGCTGCCTGATACCCTCGCTTCCTTCCCTACCCTGCAGCACTGTATAGCCCTTGTGGCTTAGTGCTTTTTGTATTATAATAATAATAATAATAATGTATGACTTGATTCAAGTCATAATAAAGGATTGTAAATGAATAAACAGAAAGATGGATGTGGGGATTAAGCCATGGTCCTGGTATTGGCAGCTTTACCGCTTCTAATAGGAAAGATTCAGAAACTGTCATTGACACCATCTGTGATCCAAACTGTCTCCAACAGCTCCAGTAGCCTTCACAGTAAATCTATCCTCACCTCACAGCCATATAGTCTGTGAACTTGATTTAAGTCAGAATTTTATTATTTTTTTTATTATCACACAGGCCGATTCCCACCAAGGCAGGGTGGCCCGAAAAAGAAAAACTTTCACCATCATTCACTCCATCACTGTCTTGCCAGAAGGGTGCTTTACACTACAGTTTTTAAACTGCAACATTAACACCCCTCCTTCAGAGTGCAGGCACTGTACTTCCCATCTCCAGGACTCAAGTCCGGCCTGCCGGTTTCCCTGAATCCCTTCATAAATGTTACTTTGCTCACACTCCAACAGCACGTCAAGTATTAAAAACCACAAGGGCTATACAGCTAAGTCAGAATAAATTGCTGTAAATAAGCAGATTATTATTATTATTATAATAAAAAAGAAGCGCTAAGCCACAAGGACTATACAGCATAAATAAGCAGAAAAATGGATGGATGTGTATAGGTCTGCATACTTTGTCCAAAATTCATAAATTTGAGTCTCCTTGGGCCTGAAATTTTTGTAAATATTTCACTTGCTTTGCAAATTCTAAACATTATTATTCCCGTTGATCGGTGCATGCGGGAGATGAAAAACTAATCACCAGCTATTCTGGAACAAACACCTAGCTTGGCTGGGCACCAGAGTATTGTCAGGTCTGGCATGGTGTGAGTAATAATGTGTACCTTGTCCCAAAGTTTGAATCTCCCAAGATATGTATGGGCACCTGGTTTAGTTTCAGCCAGGTGCCCATACTTATCTTGGGGGTAGGGGGGTAGAGTTGTCTGGTTGGCAAAAGGACTGTGTACTTTGATGTAGAGTGCACAGGCTTGAATCCTGCTGTGGACCAAGAAATAACATTTGTAAATAATGTTGCCCATTTGCAAATTGTTAAGGATTCCACAATCTCTTGTGAAGTTCACTGCATGTGGCAGGCTTGATGAAATAATTTATCACAAGCCTGGTGCTCCAAGTTATGGAATACACCACCTAGCTTCGGCTAAGCACCTATACTTACCTGGGGTCTGGCAAAAGTACTGTGTACTTTGATGCAGTGTGTGCAGGTTTGAATCCTGCTGTAGACTGAGGGGTGGGGATATTTGCTGAAATATATCTTCGCACCTCTGGCAAAACAGTGAGTTGAAATAATGGTACAAGGGTTTGTTTTTCTGGTCAACCTGCCTCGGTGGAACACGGCCAGTGTTAAAAAAAATACACATACACATGCATAGTCTCTAGATTGTCAATCAGGAACTGATATTCTATAACATTTTGCTGTATGATGCTCGAAGAATTGTGGCAATTTTTCAGTCATGACACCACAATTTTTATTTATGATGGTGTAACTATAGGGAAAATAGCTAAAAGCCCATGTAAGGTGGCTAGTAACTATGTACTAATTTTACTGTAACTACACATTACTATGCAATTAACTGTCCTTCACTTAATCTATTTGTATTTACACGAATGTTGAATGTGTTAGTGATTGATATCATTCTAATTATGGGGGAGCGCTAAACCCGTAGGATTATACAGCACATGTGGGGGGGGATGGAAGGTATTCAGGTTCAATTCAGGGAACCGGAACACAGATCTGATTCCCTATATCAAGAACCCCTCACCAGCATCAAGGAACCTCCCTTGAGGGGTGTGATTGATATTAGTGTGGAAAGTATACTTAAGTAAACAAAAAATTGTAGGGATAATCTTGTGGCACTGCCATGATAAATATTTGTTTATAGTTCAGGGGGCCACAACAGTTTACACCATTTATATAGTCACCAGTGGAGTCAGAAAAACCAAATGTGATTAAATTAGTTGTTTTCTGCACACCAGTCAATACAATGTGTTCATATCATTTTCATCATCAGGGCTACTATATGAGACCCCAAAATTTAAATCTTTCGGCTTCCTTCCATTTGGATAACCAGGGTTATGAGCAGAAACTAAATATACATGTGAATACAGTATCCTGTGCATCAGTTGAGGTGTTAAACTTTGTGAAAATAAATGACACATTGTGGGTTCACAGGAACTGCTCCAGTCCATTGGCTTAGTGCTTCTTTTTGATTATAATAATAATAATGCTCCAGTCCATGAGAGTGACTCCCATATATCTGCTTTTCTTCCTTTGCATATTCAAGGTTAAAAAATAAAAGGAACCTAGATGTAATGTGTACATAGTACCTACTTCATATACATTTGTGCATCAGTTTAGTTAATACACTTGTATTTTGTGATAAACAAGGACGTGTGAGAGGTTGGTGGGGGTGGTTGAGGGCCACCACAGTGAGAGCCTCCCACTACCCTCTGCTCCTTATTACTATTATTTATATTATTGAAATTGCAAGGGAAATGATACTTTTATTATAATTTTTTATTTAAATAAATTTATTATGTTTTAAATAGTTTATATTTACAAAAGCATTCTGGCAGTTAATTTCATAGCAAAGAGATGAACACAATGACCCTTGGACCATTGCAATCCTTAACCCTTTCACTGGCTGTCACATAGACCTATGCTGAAGAATTGAGACACTTATGCAACATATGGATATCTTTATTGAAGAAACATTTCACCACACAGTGGCTTCATCAATCTTATACAAAGCAGGAAGGTATGAGGAGAGGAGGAGTTTGAGGTAATCAGTCCCTCAGCCTGGAGTCTGTGTGTTCAGTCCATCAACCTTGTAGAAAGTACAGCATAGGGCCATAGCAGTGATGATGGGATCTTGATACAAAGAATTCTTCAAAACTTGTCCAATCTTAGGACGAAGACCTATGGTTCCACAATGACCCCGGCTCCTGCTTCGCCTTACCTGACTACAGTATATAAGCCACTGCTATGGCCCTGTTCTGTACTTTCTACAAGATTGATGGACTGAACACATCGACTTCAGGCTGAGGGACTGATTACCTCAAACTCCTCCTCTCCTTATACCTTCCTGCTTTGTTTAAGACTGATGAAGCCAGTGTGTGGCAAAACTCTACTTCAATAAAGATCCCCATATGTTGCATAAGTGTCTCAATTCTTCAACTTGTCAGTTTTCAAAACCATTCATCACACAGACCTATGCTATTGAAGCCAAGGTCCCTCACGTAGTCTTATGCCATGATTATTATTATAATAAAAAAGAAGCGCTAAACCACAAGGGCTATACAGCCTTATGCCATGAGCTCAGCCCCCTCAAATAAGCTGAGAGCATAAATTTTGTCTTAGATATGAGAGAATGTGTCTGTGCACAGTATTAAGAAATATTTGATTTTTGCCAATTTTCCTGAGGATGGGTGAGCCTCCCTTCCCCCGAAGTTTGTTTTATGGGTTTTTTAATAAGTGATTAATTTATTGGGATACTGTAAACCATGACCCATCATCCCTGGTTAGGTTTTATTATCCAGGGAAATAAAGTAAATCTGTTTTTGTGAATGTGAATTCAAAATGGAAGACAAGTGTGATATAGGAGAGGCCTGGGGATGTGATTAATAAACAAAGGAAATGTTTTAGTGCCAGGAATGTTTACATTGTTTTGCACTCTCTTTAAACTGGTATTTTTGTGTGTAAAATTGGATAAATTATAGACTTCTGTGTACTTTATAGGGTAGTTGTAATAATTGAATGGATGGTTTCTTGTGCTCAATAGAACACAAGGCATACTAGCAAAATAGCTAAGTTTCTGGATCAGTGAAATACTACTTAAAATAGGAAAAGTTGGCAAAACTGGCAATGCATAAAATACACCCAGAGTGCTTTGTGCCTGTTTAATTTTAAGTTTTCCATCATTAATTTTGGGGGTTGAGACAGTGAAAGGATAAATCCAACAACAACAACAGGACAGGCTGATAACCTGAACAGGTTTTCTTGTAATTTTATAATTTTTTTGGGGGGTGGGGGATGGTGTTATGGGGCTATAGGATCCAACATGTATTTATAAGTAACAGTTACTCTGGAATACCTAATTATATTGAATTGATGGGGACTCAGCTCTAAATGTCATAAAGGCAGATCACTCTTATGGCTGTAAGGCAGCTGAGTCAAGTCTGTTTTTCTCAATATAATAGGTTACACTATAGACACACAAACACAATTTAAATAAGTAGTTTAAAGTTGTAATTCTTTTTGTAAAAGTAAAATTAAGGTGTGGTAGAAGTGTGGTAACTGGAGAATTGTGCTTGGCAACAGTCTTTTGTTGGTGTGGGAGGAGCTTGTTACTTATAAATACATGTTGGGTCCTATAGCCCCATAACAGATGGATAGATTGCATTCATATTATGGTGGGTATTACTCTGGGCATATTTATTTGGTAAAAGAAAATTGTCTTATGGCTGGTAATACATGGTATTTTTTACTGATGTTTGCAGGCGATTATGGTTATGGTGAAGATAGACATTATTTTCACAACTATTACATGCTTCAACAGGGTCACATCAACCCTTCCCAAATATTTCCATATCAACAAGCAATAACAACTATAGTGTAATGAAAAGAAAATTGATCATTTTTGAGTTCTGACAAATTACAGAGCTTCAACAATACAGTGGACCCTCAGCTAACGATATTAATCCGGTCCTGAAAACTCACTGTTAGCTAAAATTATCGTTAGCTGAATTAATTTTCCCCATAAGAAATAATGGAAATCAAATTAATCCGTGCAAGGCACCCCAAAGTATGAAAAAAAAATTTTTTTTTTACTGGGAAGTACAATGCCTGCACTCTAAAGGAGGGGTTTCGGGATATTAGCAGTTTGGAGGGATATGTTGTGTATCTTTATACGTATATGCTTCTAAACTGTTGCGTTCTGAGCACCTCTGCAAAAACAGTGATTATGTGTGAGTGAGGTAAAAGTGTTGAAGGATGATGAAAGTATTTTCTTTCTTTTTTGGGTCACCATGCCACGTTGGGAGACGGCCGACTTGTTAAAAAAAAAAAACTGTCCAAACGTAGATCTACGTTTTTTCAACATTTGAAAGTATGTAAAAAAAGTAGATCTTTTCTTTTTTTACATTTGAAAAAGTGTAAAAAAAACTTTGATCTATGTTTTTTTTTTTTGTTATATTTGAAAATATATATGTATATGCTTCTAAACTGTTGTTTTCTGAGCACCTCTGCAAAAACAGTGATAATGTGTGAGTGTGGTGAAAGTGTTGAATGATGATGAAAGTATTTTCTTTTTGGGGATTTTCTTTCTTTTTTGGGTCACCCTGCCTCGGTGGGAGACGGCCAACTTGTTGAAAAAAAAAAAAAAAACTTGAAAATATGTAAAAAAAAAAAACAGATCTACTTTTGGAGCACTACGCATGTGAACGTAGATCTGCTTGGACAGTTTAAGGGTTAATTTTAATACACACAAACTGACATTTACCTTTATTGAAGATCTGGTGATGACTGATGGGATGGGAGGAGGGAAGAGTGTGTAAGTTGTTACTGTTTAGAAGGGGACTTCCCTTCTATTAGGGCTTGAAGTATCAAGTCCTTTTCTGAGGTTACTTCCTTTCTTCTTTTAATGCCACTAGGACCAGCTTGGAAGTCACTGGACCTCTGTCGCACAACATATCTGTCCATAGAGGCCTGTACCTCCCGTTCCTTTATGATTTGTCTAAACTGGTTCACAACATTATCATTGTAATAGTCACCAGCACGGCTTGCAATAGCTGTGTGAGGGTGATTTTCATCCATAAAGGTTTGCACCTCAACCCACATTTCCTTAATCTCTTTCTTCATATCCATAGTAATTCTCACCCTTTTTCCTGCAGGGTTGGCACTAGAAGCTTTCTTGGGGCCCATGGTGACTTATTTTGCAGGTACAATCACTAAAAACGCTGTGATAATATGAAATGTTCCGATTGTATGTGTGGATGCGACCTCACTGGATGGCTTGTAAACATTGGTGCACTCAGGCCAAACGTGGACGCGTCTCGAACGAATCGCGTTGGGCGAGTTTTTTAGTGTTAGCCGAGTCAAAATTTTTGCGTTAAATGTATAGATAGCTGGAGTTAACGTTAGGCGATGCCATCGTTAGCTGAGGGTCCACTGTAATTAGTTTTTTTTTGGTGGTGGGGGGAGCCTAATGACCATAGCCCTATTTTTCCCCATAGGTTCTTCAGTTCATTTTAGACGTGATTAGATGCTGTTTTCAGGAACATAACTACCACCTTAAATGATAGTCAATCATATATAAAATAAGGCTGCAAAACTTTTTATCAAAACTTCGTAATAAAAAAAAATCTATATAAGGGCTAGGTTTGGATCAGAAAGTTTGACCTCAAACCAGGCTATAAGGGTAGAAAACTCACAAATCTATTACCCTTGGGCTAGACATTCTAACAATGTTAATACCTCAAAATTTTAAGGATATAAATTATTTGTCGTCAGTTCTATCTACTTTATTTTCAAAAAGTGACAGCAAAGAAATGTAGGAATGCGGCCACACCGAACAAACTTTAAATAAATATCATCAAAAGATATACAAAATAAATTTCTTACATCCTATTTTTACCAAAATTAGGTCTGAGAAACTTAGCTTAAAATATTCTTATAAACATACACTGAATGAGATAATTGGTTAATGGATAGAAATTGAAGATCTTTGTAAAATTTGTTTGTGCTAAAACTATATTAAAATACCAGCTTTGTCTACTTTTGTTCAAAAGATTACTACATTTTCTAGAAGAAAATGTAAAAACAAATCTAGTAGTATCTACAAATCTACTAATTGCATTTTTTCAATATATATTTTTGAAAAATACTAAGAAATACATTGCAGTTCAGATATCTTCTGCAATATATTTGTTGTTAATCAAATATTAGAAAAATACTAATGTATCTAATTAATGAAAAAATTAATCAGTTACATTGTTACTAGCATTACCAACCCTTTGTACTTGCAAAAATGCTGTTAACGCACACATGAAGTTGTAACTCCCATTACGCCTAATACAAAGGTGATGAGAAGATATAAAATGAAAATAATTAAAATTAAGATATAAAACTGAAAATAACCTTCATGTTAAAAAACATAATTTAAAATGAGAAATTTAATCTTTTTTTCTATTGAAAATAAATACTGAAGTCAGATTTTGCAATATACACATGACATTGTCCTTAAAATGTTAATAAAATTATCTCTTAATTTCATGGAAACTGCCAGTCATACAAATTTCCTTGCAACCAAGTGAAATTACTCTATTAATAATTATCGTCAGATTCTTCATCACTAAGAGTGTATGTAATTACTTTTTTTTGACGACCAGGTCGTTCCCGAGGTGGAGCATCTACAACATATGCATCGTCGTTTGTGTCGGGGCTTTTATTCTTGGTCTGAAAAAAGAATGAAATTGATATCAATCTGCACATAAAAATAATGATAGTAATAAAGAAAAAACTGATTAAATACACAATTTGCAACTAATCTTCCTTTTATCCTACACTTGTATATTAAATTAATCTTTAATAATCAGCACTTACTGCTGTAGAATAATTGTCAAACATGTCCTCAGAATCGGAATCGGCTTTTTTCTTTGCTGCTGCTGTTTTTTTAGGCCCAGATTTTTTCTTGGCTTTTGGAATATCATCATCAGAAACATCCCCTGAAGGCTTTGCAGTAGCCTTTTTCTTTGGTCCAGGTTTCTTCTTGGGTTTAGGGATATCATCATCAGAATCATCAAGTGTGACTGCTGCAGTAGCTTTTTTCTTGGGCCCTAATTTCTTCTTTGGCTTAGGGGAATCCTCATCACTGCTGTCATCACTCATTGCTCTCTTCTTAGGTGGGGCTTGTTTAACTAGAGGGAGAGAGAGAGAGAGAGAAAAGAAAAACATTTTTGTATTTGTCATTTACCTTCAACAGCTTCTGGTATTCACACTCATTACACTCAAAGATACCAGTAACGTTTATAAAAGTCTGGGTCTAATTACAGTTGACCCTTGAGCAACATGGGTTTGAATTGTGCAGGTCCACTTACACACAATATTATTTTCAAAAAATATATTGGAAAATTTTTTGGTTATTTACAACAATTTGAAAAAACTTCCAGTCGAACAGCATAGCCTAGAAATATTGAAAAAATTAACAAAAAGTTAGGTATGTTATGATGCATATAATATACATAGATACTGGTCTAGGTTGGTAGACAGCAACCACCCAGGGAAGTACTACCATCCTGCCAGATGACTGTGAAACAGAAACCTGTAACCGTAGGTAGGATTGCTGGTGTCTTTTTCTGTCTCATAAACACGCTAGATAACAGGGATATCTTGCTACTCCTACTTACACTTTGGTCACACTTCACAGACACGCACATGCATATATATATACATAAATCTAGGTTTTTCTCCTTTTTCTAAATAGCTCTTGTTCCTCTTTATTTCTTCTATTGTCCATGGGGAAGTGGAAAAGAATCTTTCCTCCATAACCCATGCTTGTCGTATGAGGTGACTAAAATGCCGGGAGCAATGGGCTAGTAACCCCTTCTCCTGTAAACATTTACTAAAAAAGAGAAGAAAAACTTTATAAAACTGGGATGCTCGAAAGTGCGTGGATGTAGTGCGGATGACAAGAAACAGATCATTGCTGATGTTATGAATGAAAAGAAGTTGGATGTCCTGGCCCTAAGAGAAAAAAAGCTGAAGGGGATAGGGGAGTTTCGGTGGGGAGAAATAAATGGGATTAAATCTGGAGTATCTGAGAGAGTTAGAGCTAAGGAAGAGGTAGCAATAATGTTGAAGGATCAGTTATGGAAGGAGAAAAGAGAATATGAATGTGTAAATTCAAGGATTATATGGGTTAAAGTAAAGGTTGGATGCGAAAAGTGGGTCATAATAAGCGTGTATGCACCTGGAGAAGAGAGGAATGTAGAGGAGAGAGAGATTTTGGGAGATGTTAAGTGAATGTATAGGAACCTTTGAACCAAGTGAGAGAGTAATTGTGGTAGGGGACCTGAATGCTAAAGTAGGAGAAACTTTTAGAGAGGGGGTGGTAGGTAAGTTTGGGGTGCCAGGTGTAAATGATAATGGGAGCCCTTTGATTGAACTTTGTATAGAAAGGGGTTTAGTTATAGGTAATACATATTTTAAGAAAAAGAGGATAAATAAGTATACAAGATATGATGTAGGGCGAAATAACAGTAGTTTGTTGGATTATGTATTGGTAGATAGAAGATTGTTGAGTAGACTTCAGGATGTACATGTTTATAGAGGGGCCACAGATATATCAGATTACTTTTTAGTTGTAGCTACACTGTGAGTAAAAGTTAGATGGGATACAAGGAGAATAGAAGCATCAGGGAAGAGAGAGGTAAAGGTTTATAAACTAAAAGAGGAGACAGTTAGGGTAAGATATAAACAGCTATTGGAGGATAGATGGGCTAATGAGAGCATAGGCAATGGGGTCGAAGAGGTATGGGGTAGGTTTAAAAATGTAGTGTTAGAGTGTTCAGCAGAAGTTTGTGGTTACAGGAAAGTGGGTGCGGGAGGGAAGAGGAGTGATTGGTGGAATGATGATGTAAAGAAAGTAGTAAGGGAGAAAAAGTTAGCATATGAGAAGTTTTTACGAAGTAGAAGTGATGCAAGGAGGGAAGAGTATATGGAGAAAAAGAGAGAGGTTAAGAGAGTGGTGAAGCAATGTAAAAAGAGAGCAAATGAGAGAGTGGGTGAGATGCTATCAACAAATTTTGTTGAAAATAAGAAAAAGTTTTGGAGTGAGATTAACAAGTTAAGGAAGCCTAGAGAACAAATGGATTTGTCAGTTAAAAATAGGAGAGGAGAGTTAGAGGTATTGGGAAGATGGAGGGAATATTTTGAGGAATTGTTAAATGTTGATTGAGGAAGAGCCAGTTGTGAGTGTGGGGTAAGTTCGTGAGGCAGTAGGTAAAATGAAAGGGGGTAAAGCAGCTGGGATTGATGGGATAAAGATAGTAATGTTAAAAGCAGGTGGGGATATAGTTTTGGAGTGGTTGGTGCTATTATTTAACAAATGTATGGAAAATGGTAAGGTAACTAGGGACTGGCAGAGAGCATGCATAGTTCCTTTGTATAAAGGCAAAAGGGACAAAAGAGAGTGCAAAAATTATAGGGGGATAAGTCTGTTGAGTGGGATACAGCTGGTACGTTGACAGAAGAAAGAAGAAGTCTGTCGAGTATACCTGGCAAAGTGTATGGTAGAGTTATTATTGAAAGAATTAAGAATAAGACAGAGAACAGGACACCAGATGAACAAGGAGGCTTTAGGAAAGGTAGGGGATATACCTTACATTACCTTTGAAGAATTTTGAGAGTATATCTACTCTCTGAGCCCGGCCATGGGCCAGGCTCGTCTGGTGCTCGCCTGATCAACCAGGCTATTGCTGCTGGAGGCCCGCTGCCCCACATATCCATCACAGCCTGGTTGATCTGGAACCTGGTGAAGATACTTGTCTACTTTCTTCTTGAAGGCTTCAACACTTGTTCCAGCAGTGTTTCTGATATCTTCTGGTAAGATGTTGAAAAGTCTGGGACCCCGTATGTTGATACAGTGTTCCCTTATTGTCCCCGCTGCACCCCTGCTCCTCACTGGGTTTATTTTACACTTCCTCCCATATCTCTCACTCCAGTATGTTGTTATGGCAGTGTGCAGATTTGGGACCAAGCCCTCAAGTACCCTCCAGGTATATATTATCATGTACCTCTCTCTCTTCCGCTCCAATGAGTACATGTCCAAGACTTGCAGGCGTTCCCAGTAGTTTAGGTGCTTTACTGGCTCAATATGAGCCGTACACGATCTCTGTATTTGTTCCAGCTCCGATAATTCTCCTGCCCTGAACGGGGCCATCAGCACTGAGCAATATTCTAAGTGAGGGAGCACTAGCGATTTGAAGAGTGTCACCATCGGCATTGTTTCCCTTGTTTTGAAAGTTCTCAATACCCACCCCGTCATCTTCCTGGCTGTCGTGATCTTTGTCTTGTTATGGTCTTTAAAAGAAAGATCCACTGACATAATTATTCCTAGGTCTTTTACGTGTTCCTTACGTTCTATTTGGTGACCCTCTTGAATTTTGTATATAGTGCTCCTTTTGAGTTCTTCATTCTTTCCAGACCTAAGCAGCTGGAACTTATCACCATTGAACGTCATGTTTTCCACTGCCCACTGGAAAACCCTGTTTATGTCTTCCTGTACTCTGTCAGTGTCCTCTACCGTACTGACTTTCATGCTTATTTTAGTGTCATCTGCAAATGATACAAAAGTGTGCCGGGTGTTTTTGTCTATGTCTGCTATGAGGATGAGGAACAGCAGAGGTGCCAGGACAGTGCCTTGGGGCGCTGAGCTTTTGACCTCACTGATGTTGGATCTTGCCCTGTTCACTACTACTTTTTGTGTTCTGTGTTAGGAAACCGAAAATCCATCTGCCTACCTTCCCCGTAATGCCCATGGCCTTCATTTTGTGCGCTATCACTCCATGATTGCATTTGTCAAATGCCTTTGCAAAATCTGTGTAAATCACATCTGCATTTTGGTCGTCTTCCAGTGCCTCCGTAATTCTGTCATAATGGTTCAGCAGCTGTGACAGACATGATCGTCCTGCTCTAAAACCATGCTGGTTCGGGTTATGTTGGTTGTGCTGCTCCATGGAATTTGTAACCTGCCGTCTCAACACTCTTTCGAAGATTTTTATGATGCGAGAGGTTAGGGCTACTGGTCTGTAATTTTTAGCTAGTGCTCTACTACCTCCCTTGTGCAAAGATGCTATGTCTGCACTCTTTAAGGCCTCTGGTATTTCACCTAGATCTAAGCTCTTTCTCCAAAGAATACTGAGGGCTCTTTATAAATTGAGTATTCCATGAATCTGGTCCAGGTGCTGAGTGAGTGGGCAGGTGTTTACAGTGAAACATATAAGTGAACAGTACTTAGATAAAGCTAAAGAGGTTTTTGTGGCATTTATAGATTTGGAAAAGGCGTATGACAGGGTGGATAGGGGGGCAATGTGGCAGGTGTATGGTATAGGAGGTAGGTTACTGAAAGCAGTGAAGAGTTTTTACAAGGATAGTGAGGCTCAAGTTAGAGTATGTAGGTAAGAGGGAGATTATTTCCCAGTAAAAGTAGGCCTAGACAAGGATGTGTGATGTCACCGTGGTTGTTTAATATATTTATAGATGGGGTTGTAAGAGAAGTAAATGCGAGGGTCTTGGCAAGAGGCGTGGAGTTAAAAGATAAAGAATCACACATAAAGTGGGAGTTGTCACAGTTGCTCTTTGCTGATGACACTGTGCTCTTGGGAGATTCTGAAGAGAAGTTGCAGAGGCTGGTGGATGAATTTGGTAGGGTGTGTAAAAGAAGAAAATTAAAAGTGAATACAGGAAAGAGTAAGGTTATGAGGATAACAAAAAGATTAGGTGATGAAAGATTGGATATCAGATTGGAGGGAGAGAGTATGGAGGAGGTGAATGTATTCAAATATTTGGGAGTGGACGTGTCAGCGGACGGATCTATGAAAGATGAGGTGAATCATAGAATTGAGGGGAAAAGGGTGAGCGGTGCACTTAGGAGTCTGTGGAGACAAAGAACTTTGTCCTTGGAGGCAAAGAGGGGAATGTATGAGAGTATAGTTTTAGCAATGCTCTTATATGGGTGTGAAGCATGGGAGGGGGTAAAGGAGGTTTTGTGTGCGAGGGGCTTGGACTTCCAGCAAGCATGCGTGAGTGTGTTTGATAGGAGTGAATGTAGACAAATGGTTTTTAATACTTGACATGCTGTTGGAGTGTGAGCAAAGTAACATTTATGAAGGGGTTCAGGGAAACCGGCAGGCCGGACTTGAGTCCTGGAGATGGGAAGTACAGTGCCTGCACTCTGAAGGAGGGGTGTTAATGTTGCAGTTTAAAAACTGTAGTGTAAAGCACCCTTCTGGCAAGACAGTGATGGAGTGAATGGTGGTGAAAGTTTTTCTTTTTCGGGCCACCCTGCCTTGGTGGGAATCGGCCAGTGTGATAATAATAAAAAAAAAAAAAAAAAAAAAAAAAAAACTGCAAAATTAACTGTAAATAAATATGAATTTCTTTTCATGTTATCTTTTCATTATTGAAGTCTAGCATTAGTAACATGTATACCATCTACAGTGTTTTGTATGAAATAAGACAATATTGATGCAGGTACTGACAGACAGACGAGTCATCTTGTAAACAGACGACGCAAACTTATGGTATTGATAAATACAGTACCTTATGATTTTCTTTATAACATTTTCTTTTCTCTAGCTTTCTTTATTGTAAGAATACATTATATAATACATATAACATGCAAAATGCGTGATAATCGACTGTTCATGTTATTGGTAAGGCTCCAGTTAATAAAAGTCTATTAGTACATAGTTAAGTTTTTGGGGAGTAAAAAGTTATACACGGATTTTCAACTGCGCAGGGGTTGGTACCCCTAACCTTTGAGTTGTTCAAGGATCAGCCATATCATTGTTTACTTAATAGTGGCTGCCCACAAAGGTGCCAATTTCATGGTTTTATTTCAGCGATTTTTTTCCTATAAAGTCAGCAGATTTGTTGACAAGGAATGACATTCTTTAAACTTGTATATACGTATAAGGAACCACTTGTCACTGCTAATACCACTGATGGAACTTGCACAGATTAAGCTTGTAGATAAAGTCCTAATTTATTTACCCTCAGTGTTATTACTTGGGTTATGTCTAAAATTCAACAACTGTCCTTGCCACCTGCAGAGTTAGTTGATGCTAATGATTTGAGTCTGAATATGCTATTCAATGATGCAATGTGCCCATCATCACTGAAACTTCTTACCCCCTGCCCTCACATGAGCCTAGTTGGGACATGTCTGAAATGAAGGTTCTCATGAGGATTTGATCTAGAATCAGTTTGTTGACCGGTTTCCTGGAGAGAGAGATATAGCAATAACAGAGAGTAACAAAGGATCTTGATAACTGTTACTATTATAGCAATGGTGTAGTTCTAAAGAAAAGTACTTGCAAGGCAACAGCTGACAGTGTTAAAACCACAGTGAAGCACTTTATGGTTTTACTAGAAACATTTTGTGAGTAACAGTCCTTCGGGAGGACATTAAGGTGTTAAGGAAACACTTGGTAAGCTGGCAAAAACTTCATGTGGCCAAAACTTAAGGAAACTGTTCCTGACCATGTGCAAGACTATCATGTCTGTAGAGTGATGGGCAAGCCTGCTCACACACTGCCACCAGCTCCTCTCATTCATATCTTGGCTATTTGTGAACCTTTTTTTTCTCTACCAGACCCAAGCTAGGAAACCATTACTTGTTCACTATTATTGGATGTAGTGACATGTCATCCCCAAAAATTTCCCACGAGAAAAATTAATGCACATGATATTGTGAGACCACTAATAAGATTTTCCTCACAGGTTGGCTTCCCATGAGAGATTCAGTCAGGTCAGGGATCCAAACTTACTTATAAAAACTTTTGTGAGGCATTATCCTACCTGGGAATTAGGCCTATGCTTTCTACCTATATCACCCACAATCTCAAGGGGGCTCTAGAGTTTATTAGACACTGAAGTTCATGATGAGGGCTTACTTTGATCATTTTCCGAAAGACTGGGATGAAGGGATACCTTTGCTTCTGTTCGCTATGAAAGAAGTGAAGAAATCCTCAGTTTTAGCCCTTTTGAGTTAATATTTGACCAACATGTTTGTGGTCCACTCACTGTACTGAAAGAGGTAAGGATAGCAAAATCAAATCATCATCAAGCATGAAACGTTGCTTAACCATTTGATTGAGGGTCTGTGCTGTAGTTCCATAGCTTTGAAGCCAGTGTCTGTGCCACAGTTCTATGTGATGAGCTCAGCTCATTCATTGAAGCTGTGAGTGGAAAATTTGGGCCTAGATATGAAAGAATGGGTTGATGCAGGAAGTGTGTACCATATAAAACAAATCCTGCACCACACAGTGCATGAGAAAAAATCTGCAACCGTGTTTTTGGTTTAAAATAGCAACTTTGTGGTGTATTTTCGTATGGTTTTCATGGTTGTATTCTCAATTTCTTGGTCTCATTTGACAGAATGGAAGATATATAACAGAAATAGAGATGATTTTGATGGGTTTTAGGACTGAAAATAGCTTGAAGTTGAGCTCAATGTAGTGGAAATGTTTGATTTTTGCCAATGTTCAAGAGTAAAAAAAATCACGTCACATGTCCAATACACATCAACTGGTGGGTCTAATATGCATTAACAAATGCGCTGATATTATTCATACAATTATTACAATATTGCACAACAGTAAATCTGTTTTTTGTGTGAATAAAAAATCAAGATGGAATTCATGTGTAAAGCCTGGAAACTCAACTAATGAACAAAGAAAATGTTACTTTAGTGTTAGGAATGCCCATTTTGTTTATTCTGGGCCCTATTTTGAAAATGGCATATACTGAAATTGGCCAAATTTCCAATTTCTGATCACTTTATTGGGTAGTTGAAATAGTTGAACGGGAGATTTCTTGTGCTAAATCGATAAAATGGAACATATACTAGCAAAATAGGTAAGAATTTGGTCTACTGGAACAATGTAAATGGTCTAAAATAAGACCCAGTGGTCAAAATCATCGACACAAAAAAATTTGCAAAAGCGTAATTTCGTCATATTTCATACTTTTTGTTTTATTACCTTCAGAAAAAGATTCTCTACTAACTCATAAGAATTTTTTTTTTTTTTGAAAATTCCTGGACCATGTGGACAATTTTCAGATTGGGGGTCTGGACCCTCAAGGTGTTAATGCAACAGCATTTTAAAACCCAGAGACCTAGCAGCGAAAACTTAGTTGCTGCTCAAACTAGGATGCAACAAATACGAGAGCCCTCTGGGTGACTCAAGAAATCGTAATGACATGATTGCAAACAAACCATACCCCCGGCTGGGATTGAACCCGCGGTCATAGAGTCTCAAAACTCCAGCCCGTCGCATTAGCCACTAGACCAGCTAGCCACAATAAGATTCATCCAACTAGGTATATTTCTACACCATAGGAAGGTTAGCACAGGCACCTCTGTGACCACAAATGCAATTTTTTATAGACGAATCTCCAGCTAGCGTGGCCGTGACGAACTCTAGCTCAAGTCCCTTGAGCTAGAGTTCGTCCCAAGAGCACAGTGTCATCAGCAAAGAGCAACTGTGACAACTCCCACTTTGTGTGATTCTTCATCTTTTAACTCCACGCCTCTTGCCAAGACCCTCGCATTTACTTCTCTTACAACCCCATCTATAAATATATTAAACAACCACGGTGACATCACACATCCTTGTCTAAGGCCTACTTTTACTGCGAAATAATTTCCCTCTTTCCTACATACTCTAACTTGAGACTCGCTATCCTCGTAAAAACTCTTCACTGCTTTCAGTAACCTACTTCCTACACCATACACCTGCAACATTGCTCCCCTATCCACCCTGTCATACGCCTTTTCCAAATCCATAAATGCCACAAAGACCTCTTTAGCCTTATCTAAATACTGTTCACTTATATGTTTCACTGTAAACACCTGGTCCACACACCCCCTACCTTTCCTAAAGCCTCCTTGTTCATCTGCTATCCTATTCTCCGTCTTACTCTTAATTCTTTCAATTATAACTCTACCATACACTTTACCAGGTACACTCAACAGACTTATCCCCCTATAATTTTTGCACTCTCTTTTATCCCCTTTGCCTTTATACAAAGGAACTATGCATGCTCTCTGCCAATCCCTAGGTACCTTACCCTCTTCCATACATTTATTAAATAATTGCACCAACCACTCCAAAACTATATCCCCACCTGCTTTTAACATTTCTATCTTTATCCCATCAATCCCGGCTGCCTTACCCCCTTTCATTTTACCTACTGCCTCACGAACTTCCCCCACACTCACAACTGGCTCTTCCTCACTCCTACAAGATGTTATTCCTCCTTGCCCTATACACGAAATCACAGCTTCCCTATCTTCATCAACATTTAACAATTCCTCAAAATATTCCCTCCATCTTCCCAATACCTCTAACTCTCCATTTAATAACTCTCCTCTCCTATTTTTAACTGACAAATCCATTTGTTCTCTAGGCTTCCTTAACTTGTTAATCTCACTCCAAAACTTTTTCTTATTTTCAACAAAATTTGTTGATAACAGCTCACCCACTCTCTCATTTGCTCTCTTTTTACATTGCTTCACCACTCTCTTAACCTCTCTCTTTTTCTCCATATACTCTTCCCTCCTTGCATCACTTCTACTTTGTAAAAACTTCTCATATGCTAACTTTTTCTCCCTTACCACTCTCTTTACATCATCATTCCACCAATCGCTCCTCTTCCCTCCTGCACCCACTTTCCTGTAACCACAAACTTCTGCTGAACACTCTAACACTACATTTTTAAACCTACCCCATTCCTCTTCGACCCCATTGCCTATGCTCTCATTAGCCCATCTATCCTCCAATAGCTGTTTATATCTTACCCTAACTGCCTCCTCTTTTAGTTTATAAACCTTCACCTCTCTCTTCCCTGATGCTTCTATTCTCCTTGTATCCCATCTACCTTTTACTCTCAGTGTAGCTACAACTAGAAAGTGATCTGATATATCCGTGGCCCCTCGATAAACATGTACATCCTGAAGTCTACTCAACAGTCTTTTATCTACCAATACATAATCCAACAAACTACTGTCATTTCGCCCTACATCATATCTTGTATACTTATTTATCCTCTTTTTCTTAAAATATGTATTACCTATAACTAAACCCCTTTCTATACAAAGTTCAATCAAAGGGCTCCCATTATCATTTACACCTGGCACCCCAAACTTACCTACCACACCCTCTCTAAAAATTTCTCCTACTTTAGCATTCAGGTCCCCTACCACAATTACTCTCTCACTTAGTTCAAAGGCTCCTATACATTCACTTAACATCTCCCAAAATCTCTCTCTCTCCTCTACATTCCTCTCTTCTCCAGGTGCATACACGCTTATTATGACCCACTTTTCGCATCCAACCTTTACTTTAATCCACATAATTCTTGAATTTACACATTAATATTCTCTTTTCTCCTTCCATAACTGATCCTTCAACATTACTGCTACCCCTTCCTTTGCTCTAACGCTCTCAGATACTCCAGATTTAATCCCATTTATTTCCCCCCACCGAAACTCCCCTACCCCCTTCAGCTTTGTTTCACTTAGGGCCAGGACATCCAACTTCTTTTCATTCATAACATCAGCAATCATCTGTTTCTTGTCATCCGCACTACATCCGCGCACACTCAAGCATCCCAGTTTTATAAAGTTTTTCTTCTTCTCTTTTTTAGTAAATGTCTACAGAAGGGGTTACTAGCCCATTGCTCCCGGCATTTTAGTTGCCTCATATGACACACATGGCTTACGGAGGAAAGATTCTTTTCCACTTCCCCATGCACAATAGAAGAAATAAAGAAGAACAAGAGGGCAATGTGTGGTGAAATATTATGCAGAGAATTCATAGCATGTAGATTAGGGGAGTGGTTACAAAAAGTATTATTCAGAGGGCTGAGGAGGGGCTGCTGAGATGGTTTGGATGTATATAGAGGATGGAGCAAAACAGGATGACTTGAAGGATGCATAAATCTGTAGGAATGCAGGGTAGGCTTGATCCCTTACATCTGTGAAGTATTATGAAGCAGCTATACAACGAAATTCAGGACCTATATTGTTATCTAATGGTCAAATCTTGGCATTTTGCTATTCCTATGACTTTTTTATGTTACTGCAGTTCAAGTGGAAACTCGTATATACTGCAATAGTTACAGCTACTAACACAAAAAGAAAAAATAAATCAGACTTACGGAAGGGCTTTGATTTTGGAGGAGGACTTGGTGACCCTGTCATCATTGAATCAAAGAGATCAGAGGCTGATGGCTTTTCTGAAAGAGACAGGCAAAACATTACACAAAAATTTAATGTCAGAAAGGCAACCTAAAATTTGGGTTGGAGGTTTGACATTCAATTTATTAAGTCAAAATATATTTTCCTCAAAGTTGGGGTTATAAAGCTTTCTTTTTATTTTGCATACATTTTTTTTTAACATCCTGGCCATCTTTCACTGAGGCAGGGTGACCCAAAAAAGAAACATTCACAATATCACTGTCTTGCCCGACGTGTGCAGATAGGACAGTTCAGATGTCCCTCCAAACAGCAAATATCCCAAACTCCTCCTTTAGAATGCAGGCAAAGTACTTCCCAACTCTTGGACTCAAGCTTGGCTAACCAGTTTTCCTGAATCACTTCACAATATATTACCTCGCTCACACTCCAACAGTTTATCAGGTTCCACTCGCTCCTAACATGCTCACACATGATGCAATACCTGCTGTTACCATCAAGTGATCCACAATTTTCTTCTTTCTTTCAACACACCGCCTGTATCCCACCGAGGCGGGGTGGCCCAAAAGGAAAAACGAAAGTTTCTCCTTTTACATTTAGTCATATATACAGGAGAAGGGGTTACTAGCCCCTTGCTCCCGGCATTCTAGTCGCCTCTTACAACATGCATGGCTTACAGAGGAAGAATTCTGTTCCACTTCCCCATGGAGGTAAGAGGAAATAAACAAGAACAAGAACTAGAAAGAAAATAGAAGAAAACCCAAAGGGGTATGTATATATATGCCTGTACATGTATGTGTAGTGTGACCTAAGTGTAAGTAGAAGTAGCAAGACATACCTGAAATCTTGCATGTGTATGAGACAGAAAAAAAAAAAAAAAAAAAAAGACACCAGGAATTCTACCATCATGTAAAACAATTACAGGCTTTCGTTTTACACTTACTTGGCAGGACGGTAGTGCCTCCCTGGGTGGTTGCTGTCTACCAACCTACTACCTATGGTGATCCACAACTAACTTTGCATAATTTCAGAAGTATTCGACCAATTCCATTATTTTTTATCTTATTACCTATACAAAATTCTACTGTGTACATTTTTAGATACTTTTAAAATTGTGATTCAGAAGCAAATTTGTTGGTATGGTGCAGTTAATGTTAATATTTTTATTATGTACCCCATACCCATCCTGTGGATGGTAGTCGCAAGTTTACAGAGGTACATAGTGAGTCCAGGGACTGGGCATCAAAGTTTTGATAGCTGAACAAGCTACAGTGTAATGAACTATTTATGTTTATATCTAGTCACAATTGTAACAAATTATTTATGCAGATGTGAATCAGGTCACACACACACATAAAAAATAGTAGTAATGCTTTATTTACAGTAAGCAAAGTCAGGGGATTTTTTTTTCAGTGGTTTGTAATATACCACTGCGGATAAAATACATTTCTTGAATTTTTCTAAATGAGTTGTCTCTGATTTCATTAATTTTATTGCATTCCGGTACATAATGACAAGGTGTGACAACTGTCCATCTGGCAATGTTTACATTTCATTTGGTCTACATCTGGTTATGGTGATTTAACCTCCCAAAGATATTGGTAACCCAGCCAGAGTCTGGCAATAGTGACATCCAAGTCTGTTTATTTTGTTGGTGCGGCACTGTATTTTTTCATTTTTTTGTGCCTGTCAGAAATACTTTTATTATATTAACACACTGGCTCTTTCCCACTGAGGCAAGGTGGGCACGCCTCTCTCGGTCTTGCCAGAGGCGTCCCTACACAACAGGTCAAAAATTGCAACATATCTCCACCCCTCCTTCAGAGTGCAGACACTGTACTTCTCACATCCAGGACTCATGTCTGGCTAACCAGTTTCCCTGAATCCCTTCATATCTCACATCATAATTTCATACTGTGCTTAAAAAATCAATTATACCACACAAAATTCTGTACTGTACCATTCTGCCAGCCTTTCACACTGTTCCAGATTATGGAGTAAAATTCTTCAAGCTATGGGACTGACCCCCTTAAAACTAAGTCTTCAAGGGTGATAGACTGATTATGTCATCTTTACATCTCTACTGATTCTGCTGCCTCCTCTCTACTCAACTGAAGAGGCCTATGGTGTAGGCAAAATGTTTCAGAATAAAGATACCTAACTGTTGCATACTTGTTTTACTTATCACATGTGCTTTCAAGACTTCTGTTGTTTAAAAGTTAATATAATTCACCCTATCTTTTTTCCTCTCCCTTGCTTTGGGCTTAAATAAAAGCCCAATAACTGAAGAGATTGTTTATTACAATTTTGAATCCTTGAAAATATATTTTTAACATTTCAGAAATTTTTTTAATGATTTTTTGTTACCTTTATTTCTTGTTTGTTATGAAAGCTTTTCTATCTGCTGTATGTTGGTAATTTCCATGTGAAGTTTCTCTTGATTAATTATATTTTTGTTTTTGAAAGAAAATCACCATTCTTTTTTTTCTTTTCCTCATCATCCACATTCTATTTCTATGTTTAATATCAGTTTTTAAAGCTTTCTTAATAATGAAACACATAAAGATCACGTGCATTTTTATCTTCAACTTTCCCATGCACTAGTTTAGTGCTTGTGTGCTCAAAATTGTCTGATGATTAAGTCTGACAGTTCCTTGATTCATAAACGTTACCTTGCTCAAACCTCCAAAAGCATGTTAAATTTTAGATAAACCAGATAGCTTGACTTGAGAAATAGAGGTGGAAAGTGCATGGACTGTAGAGGATTGATGGAGATGCTGCAGTTCAGAGGGTCATTTAAGTTAAGTGGTATCAAAGCACATCTGGTTATACAACTATTGCACGAGGGGAGGTGAAAGTTTTGTTCTTTGGCACAAGCCCATTTCAAGAGCACTGTAATTACTTGCAGTATATGAGTTTGTAAGTGAGCTCTCTACAACTAGATCTGATAAAAATGCTTAACATTCACCAAAAGCCCACAATCAAAAGGAGCTCTATGGCTACATTTCAATCTATCCTTAATGATTGTCAAGTCACAAACGGGGATGTGCGGAACTTGTGAATCGTTGCAGCCATGATACAGACTTATTTTTTATCTTTATGATTAGTATTATTAACATAGCTTGAAGTAATCTCCATGGAGAAGTGGAACAGAATTTTTCCTCTGTAAGCCATGCATGTCATAAGAGGTGACTAAAATGCTGGGAGCAAGGGGCTAGTAACCCCTTCTGTATTTTTTTTTTTTTCAACAAGTCGGCCGTCTCCCACCGAGGCAGGGTGACCCAAAAAGAAAATACTTTCATCATCATTCAACACTTTCACCTCACTTACACATAATTACTGTTTTTGCAGAGGTGCCCAGAACACAACAGTTTAGAAGCATATATGTATAAAGATACACAACATATCCCTCCAAACTGCCAATATCCCGAAACCCCTCCTTTAGAGTGCAGGTATTGTACTTCCCATTTCCAGAACTCGAGTCTGGCTATATAAAATAACCGGTTTCCCTGAATTCCTTCACTAAATATTACCCTGCTCACACTCCAACAGATTGTCAGGTCCCATATACCATTCGCCTCCATTCACTCCTATCGAACACGCTCATGCATGCCTGCTGGAAGTCCAAGCCCCTCGCCCATAAAACCTCCCTTACCCCTTCCTTCCAACCTTTTCAAGGACTTCCTTCTCCTACAGATTTAAATGCTCTCCATGTCATTCTACTTTGATCCATTCTCTCTAAATGACCAAATCACCTTAACAACCCCTCTTCAGCCCTCTGACTAATACTTTTATTAACCCCACACCTTGTCCTAATTTCCACACTCCGAATTTTCTGCATAATATTTACACCACACATTGCCCTTTTAGGTCACCATGCCTCGGTGGGATATGGCTAGTTCATTGGAAAAAAAAAAAAAAAAACGAAGTGATGCACAGTACACTCATTCACCATCCTTCTCAGATAACAATATACAATGAAGTGCTGCATTATCACAATTAGTGACATATATGATACAGTTTAGGAAATTCAAATAACATATTCAACTCACCTGTGCTTACAGTAGTAGCCTTCATTTTTTTCTTTGGTTTCTCATCAAACTCCGAGTCTGTGTCACTGACAATAAAATCTGGCTTTGGTTCCCCAGTAGAGGTTTTGCTGTAAAAAGACAAATTTTTCAGAAAATTAACTTTTAAACCAATTCTAATATTCTAGTAAGCAAGTGATGACTGTGCCCAACGTACTAGTATGCACAATTTTTTGTACCTCAAAATCTGCCACCTGCCACTATTTTTGACATCAGCACAACTCTTTCGGAATCTAATATAAAATAGATGTCACAGTTAGTTTATGCCAATTACACCGTGCTTTTAAGAGATTCTGGAGACATGGTGCAAAGGTTGGTTAATGAATTAGGAAGGATAAAGAATGAAATTAAAAAAGTGAACACAGGAAAGAGCAAGGTGATGAGGGTAACAAAGGATAAAAGACTGGAAAGTAAAAGGACACAAGTGCAACTAATGTGACATTTTACTGTGGCAACATTTCGCTCTTCAGGAGCTTTGTCAATCCGTTACTTTACATATTGTCGGTAATTCTACCAACATATATACAGATAAAAGACTGGCTATGAAATTGGGAGGAGGGAGTATGGCCGAAGTGAATGTGTTCAAATAATTGGGAGTGGATGTATCAAGAGATGGATATATGAAAGACGAGGTGAACCATAGAACTGACGAGGGGAAAAAGGCAAGTGGTGCACTGAGGCGTCTGTGGACACAAAGAACTTTATCCATGAAAGCAGAGGGGAATGTGTGAGAGTATAGTTATACCAATGCTCTTGTATGGGTGTGAGGCATGGGTTGTGAATGTTGCAACAAGGAGAAAGGTGGAGGCAGTGATGTCATGTCTGAGGGCAATGTGTGGTGTGAATATAATGCAGAGAATCTGTAGTTTGGAGATTAGGAGAAAGTGTGGGAATACCAAAACTCTTATCCAGAGGGCTGAGGAGGGGTTATTGAGATGGTTTGGACATGTAGAGAGGCTGGAACGAAATAGAATGACTTTGAGAGTGTATAAATCTGTAGTGAGGGAAGGCAGGGTAAAGGGTTGGCCTAGGAAAGGTTGGAGGGAGGGAGTAAAGGAGGTTTTGTGTGCGAGGGGCTTGGACTTCCAGCAAGCATGTGTGAGCATATTAGATAGAAGCGAATGAAGACAAATGGTTTTTAGGACTTGATGTGCTGTTGGAGAGTAAGCAAGGCAACATTTATGAAGGGATTCAGGGAAACCCACAGGCTGGACTTGATTCCTGGAGATGGGAAGTACAGTGCCGGCACTCTAAAAAAGGAGAGTTAATGCTGCAGTTTTATAACTGTAGTGTAAGCGTGTCTCTGGCAAGACAGTGATGGAGTGAATGATGATTTAAGTTTTTCTTCTTCGGGCCACCCTGCCTTGGTGGGAAACTGCCAATGTGTTAATAAAAAAATATAAAAAATGGAATGTATGAGAGTATAGTAGTACCAACACTTTTATATGGGTGTGAAGCATGAGTTTTGAATGTTGGAGGAGGAGGCTGAAGGCAGTGTAGATGTCACGTCTGAGGGCAATATTATCTAAAGAATTCGTAGCTTGGAGATAAGGTGGTGTGGGGTTACTAAAAGTATTATCCAAAGGGGTTGCTGAGGAAGTTTGCCCATTTAGAGAGGGTGGAGTGAAATAGGATGACTGGAGGGTGTATAAATCCGTGGGAGGGAAAACAGGGTAGGGGTCGCCTTACAAAAGGTTGGGAGTACTGGAGGTTTAGTGTGTGAGGGGTTTGGACATCCAGCAGGTGTGTGAAAGAAACAGGAGTGGAGGCAATTGTTTTTATGGATTTGATGAGCTGTTGAAGTGTGAGCAAGGTAACTTTTTCTGAAGGGATTCAGGGAAACCGGTTGGCTGGAGATGAGTCCTGAAGGTGGGAGGTACAATGCCTGTACTATGCAGGATGGGTAGGGACATTTGTAGTTTGATAATGGGGAGGAAAAAATTATGGAAAATATAGTAAAAATAATTAAAAAAATAAATAATTAATTGTGTAATCAAGGAAGGTATTTCTTGTTTTAATAACCCAGTCCCCTATCCTGGCATGTCAGGGCAGACAACTGAAGGAATGTCTTACACAGAATTGTCTCTTCTAAGAAATAACATTAAAAAAGTTTTGTATACTTTAAATATAATGCTATAAGAGCATTGTTGTATGTTTGAAAAACTATATAATTTTTTATCCAACACACTGGCCATATCCCACCAAGGCAGGATGACCTACAAAGAAAAACGAAAGTTTCTCTTTTTAAATTTAGTAATGTATACAGGAACTAGTCCTTTGTTCCTGGCATTTTAGTTGCCTCTTATGACATGCATAGCTTATGGAGGAAGAATTCTGTTCTACTTTCCCATGAAGACAAGAGGAAATAAACAAGAACAATTAAGAAAATAGAAGAAAACCCAGAGGGGTGTGTGTATATATCTATATGCTTGTACATGTATGTGTAGTGTGACCTAAGTGTAAGTAGTAGTAGTAGTAAAACATACCTGAAACCTTGCATGTTTATGAGGCACAAGAAAGATACCAGCAATCCTACCATCATGTAAAACAATTACAGTTTCCGTTTCACACTCAACTGGCAGGACAGTAGTACTTCCCTTACTGGTTGTTGTCTACCAGTCTACTATATAAATGTTTTAAATTATTTTCTTGTCTATCTCTGAAAAATGGTCTTGCAAAGTTGCTTTACAGCCCAGGATGAACAGACCTTGAGAAAAATCCGTTTGGCTATCACAGTAAGGCAAAATCACTGTTTGGCTATCACATTAAGGCAAAATCAGGAGTGCCTTGCACTTGAGTTCACCTTTTCTAATTCTGAAAGGGAACTGTAATACTTACTGCACTGAATCATCAAGTAAAGAATTGCTAGGAATCATTTCAGGCTCTTCTATACCAGTGTTATCATGAAGTGATTCTTCACTGTCACTTGCTTCCTCCTCACTGAAGTTGAACTTTATGTTGGATGCTGCAATAAGAGAAATGTTATTAATAATTCATCAAGTTAAAAATCATGAAGTAATCCCCCAAAATGTTATAATGCACTTATTGGAACTTTTCATAATGCAGGGAATTGGACCTGACAAAATAAATTTTTTTTAACAATGTCAATCTCCCACTGAGGTAGGGTAACCTGAAAAAGAAACACTTTCATCATCGTTAACACTATCACTGTTTTGTCAGATATGACAGCTCAGGTGTCCATCCAAACAGCAAATATCCCCACCCCTCCTTTAGAGTGAAGGCATGGTACTTCCCACCTCCGGGACTCAAGTCTGGCTAACTGGTTTTCCAGAATCCCTTCACAAATATTACCTTGCTCACACTCCAACAGCTCATCAGATCCCAAAAACCATTTGCCTCCACTCACTCCTATCTAGCAAACTCAAATATGCCTGTTGGATGTCCAACCCCCTTGCATACAAAATCTCCTTTACCCCTCACTCCATTTCCATCCAATACAGATTTATATACTTTCCAAGTCAACCTATTTTTCTCCATCCTCTCTAAATGATCAAATCAACTCAACAACCCCTCCTCAGCCCTCTGGATAATACAATATTCACATTAATATCCTACCTGCAGTTCGTCGGCCTGAAGTACGTTCTCTAGGCTGGATATCTTCTATAGATACATCACTGTCAATGTTATCTGACACATCTTCACTATCTGACTCCCACGGGTTTTTACCTTTCTTCTTTTTAGGAGATGCCTGGAAAAAAAGTCAAGTCAATAAATATTTATACAAGTGTGTATTGTATACATAATTGTAACCCAAGGAATGTTAACACTGATGCCTCAAAACTTTTTTAAAACCACTTCCAAAACCTGCATGGAAACAGTTTACTTAGTATTATATACTGTATTGTATACATGCACATTCAAACATATAGGTACAATCAAATCCCATTAATTCTAACCTGTTTCAGCTAAAAATTCAATACCCGCTCCCACCAATGAATGTTTCAAAATGGTTAGGCCATATTTTTCTTGGTCATCAAACCTACAAAAAGTGGATAAAAAAATACTGTACTTTCTTAAAGGCAAATCCTTAACGCCATATTTTATTTGCACAAGATATCCAAGGATTGGTAAATACCCTATCAATGTATTTTACATTATACTGTACAATATTTAAACTGTACAAACCTGCTGAGTGATATTGTTTTACTGTGTGAACATTTTTTTAAGCAACTGCATCTGATGTTTGCTGATGATCATAATCAAAACATTACAACAAATACAGATCCCCCATGATTTAAAATGGAATTTTATAGAACTTCTACTAATTCTATCCTAATGTATATTTAACTGTGGGGTAATAAAAAAAAATCTTGTGTGGAAAGAGTTTACAAAAATAAGAACTTATGTAATGAAAGATTTTATTTTTCTGAATTGAATGAGACTAAAATGAATGGAATCAGATAGAAACTTGTGATTTTATGGTGTTGAAGCTGGAGAAAAAAATCACTCATTGATAACAGCAATGCAAATGTGCCAGCAATATTTACTCTTGACAATTTATTGATGCCAGAATATGATTGTTATTTTATTTTTTAATTGCTTCGAACATTTAAGACCTTGAATGCATTGGAATGTGGATTCATCTGACCACAGGACTTATTTTTTTCTAGTCATCAACACTGGTGAGAAAAATATTTATTGAAAACAATATATGATTGCTAATATGCCTTGGTCTTGTTAATATTTAAGCCAGAAATTCAGTTTTGGTGCATCATCCTTGGCCCCCAAGGAGTTCAGGCTAATAGGATTTGACTGTAACAACACACAAAAGGTAATACCTTTTTAAAGTTGAGTTTAGTTTGCCTCATCCCATCTCCAGTTTTCTTTGCCCTAGATTTCTTCCCAACCATTTCAGTGGCATTTCCAAGACGAGCAGCCAGAGATTTGCCTGTGTTGGCTGACACCATTTCATCCAAATCGTCATTCTCCAGACTTTCTTTTTTCTGTAATGAAAAAAATAAAAAAAATTTAAGATGAAGACACAAAGAAATTATATAACAGCTACTCCAGAACTCAACAAGTCTAGTATAAAAAAAAAAAAATCCCTTTTCTATGCACCCAAGTTCTTTATAACAAAATGAGTTACAAAGAAGCATAGCAAGATTGACTTTAATCTGTTTCAACCAATCTAGATTTCTTTGCCTTTGCATCCTTCATAATCAGGGTGGGTGAGTTTCCAAGACGTTCAGCCAGAGATTTGCCTGTGTTAGCTGACACCAAATCATCAAAATCATCATTCTCCAAGACATCTTTCTTATTCTGTTAGGGAGCGAGAAAAAAACCCATAAGAATAATGGCACAAAAAAAAAAAAAGGGGGGGGGGGAGAAAAAAAAACTACAGGTGCTTGTAGAAATATACAGCATCTTCAAAAACAAAGATATTTATGATGTCATGGTTATGCATCAATCATATCTACACCCATACAAGAACAAATTCACTACATGTGAATGGAAATAATTATTTCCCTGGCAAACTATGAATTGCAAATACTGTACCTATACACATTTATTTCTTCATTACACTTCCCATCTCCTGGACTTGAGTCCTGGAGATGGGAAGTACAGTGCCTGCATTCTGAAGGAGGGGTGTTAATGTTGCAGTTTAAAAACTGTAGTGTAAAGCACCCTTCTGGCAAGACAGTGATGGAGTGAATGATGGTGAAAGTTTTTCTTTTTCGGGCCACCCTGCCTTGGTGGGAATTGGCCAGTATGTTAATAAAAAAAAAAACTTAGTCATATGGCAAAATCACTAGATATAAGTTAGTACACCTACCATCCGACTTACGACCTGCTCGACTTACGACCACTCGACTTACGACCACTCGACTTACGACCGTGTTTTTTATGCCAAATTTCTGGGAAATAAACAACTATTTGTGTTGTACACAGTGTTTATCCTAAACCTTACAGTATAAAATACAGTACTAACAGCATAAAAAGTAAAGTAAAACATAAAATACCAAAATAAAACAAAATAAAGTCATTACAAAAATGTTATGTTGATATTCAGTAGTAAAGTTCGACTTACGACCATTTCGACTTACGACTGGTTTCTCGGAACCGAACTCGGCCGTAAGTCGGATGGTAGGTGTACTTTCTTTTCTAGCCTTCAAAGATGCCATTTTGTAGAATTAGCTTACAACGGCTTATAGAGGCAATGCTCCCCACATGCCATGTATGTACACAAATAACCTGCACATAGGAGAACAAAACTTATGACGACATTTCTGTCCAACTTAGACCATACACGTCATCATATGTTTTAGTTTCTTATGTGCAGATGTTACTGGGTTTTCGTAACAATTAGCGGATATTTGTGTATTGTTCCAGTCATGGTATTGTGCCTTTTTAGTCTCCAAGTATGTATGTGTTTGCTGCTTTTGCCCATCTGGTCATTGTATGAGGAAATGGCTGGTAATTAGTCTGGAAAATACATATTCGGCAAATTTGCTCATTAAATGGAGGAAGGGTCCTAGGTTTTCTGTGCAGACCCATTCTCTCATGCCCACGATTACCAGGTTTCTCGCACCAGATTTGAGGCCCCTAAAATTGATGCTGGTATCAATAACAGATATATATGAAAGACAGTGAATGGGTTAAATATTCCTTCAAAACACTAATTATTATGAACACTATGCAAATAAGTAATGAAGAAGATAAGTGTGTTGATATGAAAGGCACAGTTAAGACAGTGAAGTTGGTACTTGGATCCAAATGTGTAAAACTTTATCAAGTTATGACAATTTGATAAAACTCTACCGTTAGTAAAACAATGTCCCAATAAAAACTTCTTCAACGTGTGTCTTTTCTGCAATGAAGTAGCTAGTTAAGAAGATTGGGTCACTTAGAAAGAATGGAGAAAGATAGGCTGGTGAAGAGTGAATATTCTTAAGTCATGGTAGCAGAAATGATATACAATGCTGACAGGTTTATGAATAAAACACATGCAAAACCTGGTTATCTCCATCGTGAAGACATTCTATTAACCACTGGCTAGCAAATGTTTTCATAATAAAGATTTTTTTTTTTTTTTTTTTTTTCAACAAGTCGGCCGTCTCCCACCGAGGCAGGGTGACCCAAAAAAAAAGAAAGAAAATCCCCAAAAAGAAAATACTTTCATCATCATTCAACACTTTCACCACACTCACACATTATCACTGCTTTTGCAGAGGTGCTCAGAATACAACAGTTTAGAAGCATACACATATAAAGATACACAACATATCCCTCCAAACTGCCAATATCCCAAACCCCTCCTTTAAAGCGCAGGCATTGTACTTCCCATTTCCAGGACTCAAGTCCGACTATATGAAAATAACCGGTTTCCCTGAATCCCTTCACTAAATATTACCCTGCTCACACTCCAACAGATCGTCAGGTCCCAAGTATCATTCGTCTCCATTCACTCCTATCTAACACGCTCACGCACGCTTGCTGGAAGTCCAAGCCCCTCACCCACAAAACCTCCTTTACCCCCTCTTTCCAACCCTTTCGAGGACGACCCCTACCCCTCTTTCCTTCCCCTATAGATTTATATGCTTTCCATGTCATTCTACTTTGATCCATTCTCTCTAAATGACCAAACCACCTCAACAACCCCTCTTCTGCCCTCTGACTAATGCTTTTATTAACTCCACACCTTCTCCTAATTTCCACACTCCGAATTTTCTGCATAATATTTACACCACACATTGCCCTTAGACAGGACATCTCCACTGCCTCCAACCGTCTCCTCGCTGCTGCATTTACCACCCAAGCTTCACATCCATATAAGAGTGTTGGTACTACTATACTTTCATACATTCCCTTCTTTGCCTCCATAGATAACGTTTTTTGACTCCACATATACCTCAACGCACCACTCACCTTTTTTCCCTCATCAATTCTATGATTAACCTCATCCTTCATAAATCCATCCGCCGACACGTCAACTCCCAAGTATCTGAAAACATTCACTTCTTCCATACTCCTCCTCCCCAATTTGATATCCAATTTTTCTTTATCTAAATCATTTGATACCCTCATCACCTTACTCTTTTCTATGTTCACTTTCAACTTTCTACCTTTACACACATTCTCAAACTCATCCACTAACCTTTGTAATTTTTCTTTAGAATCTCCCATAAGCACAGTATCATCAGCAAAAAGTAACTGTGTCAATTCCACATTTATCCACATTTATTCATTGAATCTAAGTCAGCTGGAAGGTGTGCAAGTGGCATCTTAGGAAGTACTGGATGGAAGAGGTGGAGGTGGTTTTGAGTGGTAGGAGCTTAAGTATCCTGCAGATACGTGTGAGCAGGTTACATAGGAGTAGAGATGCATGGGAACATCTATGAATGGATTATGGAAATGGAGTAGTAGGTGGAAAGTAGTGCCTAGACAGTCTTTGAAGGCTGAGTAAAGATGTTACATGGAATGTCATTTGAACTGTAATGTCTACACACTAGTGGCAAGAGAGCTACTGAATAAATATTAATGAACATGTTTCTTTCACTGGGTCACCTTGTGTTGGTAGGAAACAATGTAAAATATACAGCACTTTTCTTATCTTCTTTTACTTTATCTACATGAACTTGTTTGTAGCATGAACCAGTGTATTACATGTTTCTCTGAAGATATATAAATATATGTCGGAATGAGTTAGGTAATGAGGATTCAGAGACAAATTAAATAACTTCACCTTTTTTCCTCCTCTCTCTTTTGCTGCAGCTGCCTTCTCTGCTTTCTTTTTTAGTTCTGCATCAATATGTGGTACCACTCTTTCACCAAAAGCAGAAGGTACAGTCTCTGAATGCACCTGTATTGATGAAACATTAAATAGCATCAACAAAAGTTAATTGAATAAGACTTAGCATATATTATTATTTCAAATACAATATCCCAATGCTAAACAAATGTCAGCACATAAAACTCATGTTGCTCTCCATCACAAACCTAAGGAATTAAATAAAATATATTCCATTAACATTTGTCTTCCAAGCAATGCACAGTCATTCATGAAATAAAATAAAAAAAAAAGAACAATTATCTATATTAACACAAGCACAGATAATCTTGAAAGAATTACAAAATAGTAACCTATTTCTATAAAGCACCCAAATTACTAATGCACCATGCTTGTTTCATCAGAACATACAATGTCTGACTGATTTCAAGATCTTGTCTACCTTACCAGCTCAGCTTTTTTGACCAAGCTACCTTGTTGAGTGCCTGTTCAACTCGGCTGTTGCTGTTAGCAGCCCATTTGCCCAAAAAGCCATCACAGCCTGGATGATTTGGCACACAGCAGAAGTAATGATCCAGTTTCCTCCTGGAGATTTGTATGTTTATTTAAACCTGGTAGTAGGATGAAAAATCTGTGGCCTCAGCTGTTGATGCAAAGTGTTCTCTTACTGTGCCTGTGGTGGCCCTGCTTTTCACTGGATTTATTTTACACTTCCTCTCATATCTTTAACTCCATTAAGTTATGATAGTATGTAGATTTGGGACCTGGTCTTCCAATATCTTATAGGTGTATATTACAGTACTGTGAGGCTTTCCCAGTTTTTAAATCTTTTACTAACTTTGTGGGCAGTAAATGATTTTTGTACATTTTCCAGTTCTGATATCTCTCCTGTCTTGAACAGAGCTGGGAGTACATAGTAATATTCTAAATGTGAAAACACAAGCAACTAGAATATTTTGAGATTAGATCATTGGATAACACACAATCTGTTAACTAACGTGTTTTTGCTCGGTTGCAAAACTGCAGCATATTTCTGTAAAGTAAAAGGACACAAGTGCAACTAATGTGACATTTATTGTGGCAACGTTTCGCTCTCCAGGAGCTTTATCAAGCTTGATAAAGCTCCTGGAGAGCGAAACGTTGCCACAATAAATGTCACATTAGTTGCACTTGTGTCCTTTTACTTTACATATTGTCGGTAATTCTACAACTTTATTACAGCATATTTCTGGCAAACATGCCATAAAAAATTGATTTACATGGTGATGTAAATCAATGTAGGGGAAAAAGCAGCATGCACAATGATCTTCCTTCTGCCTTACACCAAGCCTCAGGGGTAGGCTATTGTCTTATAGGGAAGGTCTACATAATGTACACAATCTCATGTACCCAATGATTCATTTATACAAGTTCAACAACACACTTGGCCTGTATTTGTGAATAGGCTTTTTATCTTTTCATCATCCCATCTCATTTCTGAATAGTAACAATGGCATCCAAGAGAAATCAGAGTGATCCAGGAACTGCAAAGAAAAATAAGCGTAAAATTCTTGGCGTTTCAAAGAAAATCAAGACACAATGAGCCTATGACCTGAATGAGGCATCAATTTGAATGATTAAGATGGGGCAAACATATGAACTTGTGTAATGAGTAACCCAGGTTGTGATCAAAATTTGTCACCAATGAACATCTTAGATGCTCCTCGACTTACGATGGGGTTACATTCATATGAACCCATCGTAAGTTGAATATGAAATGATAATAAATAGGTAAATAAATAACTACTGTTACTGAATAAATAATTAATTACTGTACGTACATACCAGTACTGAAAAGTAAATATGTAAATGAATACAAGTTTATCCTATCAATAAATGATAATTACCATCCTAAAGTTGAAATATAGTTTGCTGAACCATCATAAGGTGAGGAGCATCTGTGTGTTAATTTTAATTTGCTCAACGGAAGAGTCTGTTGATATCCGATTGTAATTTTTTGTCACCTACCCAGGCAACTTTCACACTTACTTTGTTATCACCCACAAAAGATGATTTCAAGCAGTGACTAGTGTTTGCATCCATTTATTTCAGCTATAATGATGAAAAATGGTAAAGGTGTTAGGACTGTGCCTAGGAATACTGAACCTTCTACTTGGCAGAGATTCAAATTTGTTTTCTTTACTACCACTCCTTATGTTCTATTAAGTCTGAATATACATATACACAATCTGAAAGGATACAATCTTTTTATCTATATTTAAAAGAGGATTCATGACAATCACATAAAGGTCAATGATGGAATCAACTTATGCATACTGTTCTATATTGATTAATATTTAATTATCAATACAGATATATCTACATAAAAAAGCCGAGCCTACTTTAAACACATCTTCATTTCTTCCCTAAAAACTACTTTACAAAAATCTAAAATGCATTTCGTTACAAATGGAAAGATAAACACACAGGCATACATGCACATGTCCACCCAACTGAGCCAGAGATAAATGTCAGGTAATTATTATTATTGTTATATTCATTGGGGAGTGAAAGAAGAAAGGGGAAAGGTAAGGTTAATACAGTGCCTGGAGAATGAAAGGCATACATATTCAATCCTTAGATCAAGATCCCCTCACTAGCATCAAGGAATCTCCCTTGAAGGGAGATATGTCAGGTAAGCCATCTTCAATTAAGACTAACAAGTGAAACTAACAACGCAAAAAAGCTAGACGGCAGCTCAAATGCCAGCATATTATAATTGTCTCACCGCAGTCGCTTCAATACAAACAGCATGTTGATAGCAAGACGGTAGTTCAACTGCCAGCTGAAAGGACTGTTTTGTGTGTGTGTGTGTGTGTGTGTGTACTCACCTATTTGTACTCACAGGGGTCGAGTCATAGCTCCTGGCCCCACCTCTTCACTGATTGCTACTAGGTCCTCTCTCTCCCTGCTCCATGAGCTTTATCATACCTCGCCTTAGAACTATGTATGGTTCCCGCCTCCACTACTTCACTTTCCAGGCTATGCCACGGCTTGACTACTCTATGACTGAAGAAATACTTCCTAACATCCCTTGATTCATCTGAGTCTTCAACTTCCAATTGTGACCTCTTGTGTCTGTGTCCCATCTCTGGAACATCCCGTCTTTGTCCACCTCATCTATTCCACGCAGTATTTTATATGTCGTTATCATGTCTCCCCTGACCCTCCTGGCCTCCAGTGTCGTCAGGCTGATTTCCCTCAACCTTTCTTCGTAGGACAATCCCCGTAGCTCTGGGACTAGTCTTGTTGCAAACCTTTGCACTTTCTCTAATTTCTTGACGTGCTTGACTAGGTGTGGATTCCAAACTGGTGCTGCATACTCCAGTATGGGCCTGATGTAAATGGTATACAGAGTCTTGAACGAATCCTTACTGAGGTATCGGAACGCTATCCGTAGGTTTGCCAGGCGCCCGTATGCTGCAGCAGTTATCTGATTGATGTGCGCCTCAGGAGATACGCTCGGTGTTATACTCACCCCCAGATCTTTTTCCTTGAGTGAGGTTTGCAGACTTTGACCATCTAAACTATATTGTGTCTGCGGTCTTCTTTGCTCTTCCCAATCTTCATGACTTTGCATTTGGCAGAGTTAAATTCAAGGAGCCAGTTGCTGAACCAGGCTTGTAGCCTGTCCAGGTCTCTTTGTAGTCCTGCCTGATCCTCATCCGATTTGATTCTTCTCATTAACTTCACATCGTCCGCAAACAAGGACACTTCTGAGTCTATCCCTTCCGTTATGTCATTCACATATACCAAGAACAGCACAGGTCCTAGGACTGATCCCTGTGGAACCCCGCTTGTCACAGGCGCCCACTCTGACACCTCGTCACGTACCATGACTCGTTATTGCCTCCCTGTCAGGTATTCTCTGATTCATTGCAGTGCCTTTCCTGTTATGTGTGCCTGATCCTCTAGCTTTTGCAGTAACCTCTTGTGAGGAACTGTGTCGAAGGCCTTGCAGTCCAAAAAAATGCAGTCGATCCACCCCTCTCTCTCGTCTTAATAAATTAGACACATGTGCAACTCTTGGGTATCTTTGTTGAGGAAATGTTTCGCCACACAGTGGCTTCATCAGTCCATACAAAGGAGAATCTTGAAGAACAGGAGGAGAATGAGGTAATCAGTCCCTCAACCTTGAGTCGATGTGGTCAGTCCATCAATCTTGAATAGAATACGGCATACGTGCTGAGAAGGAGCTTATAAACCGTTGGCAGGAGAGGTGCAGCAGTCATAGGTCATTTCCTCAACAAAGATACCCAAGAGTTGCACATGTGTCTAATTTATCAACATGTCGGTTCTCTGAACCATTCATCTACAAACTCTCTTGTCTTACTTCTGTCACCTTGTCATAAAACTCTAGTAGGTTTGTGACACAGGATTTTCCCTCCCTGAAACCATGCTGGTTGTCAATTATACACTTGTTTCTTTCCAGGTGCTCCACCACTCTCCTCCTGATGATCTTCTCCATGACCTTGCATACTATACACGTTAGTGATACAGGTCTGTAGTTTAGTGCCTCATGTCTGTCTCCCTTTTTAAAAATTGGGACTACATTTGCCATCTTCCATACCTCGGGGAGTTGCCCAGTTTCAAATGATGTGTTGAAGATCTTTGTTAATGGTACACACAATATCTCTGCTCCCTCTTTAAGGACCCACAAAGAGATGTTGTCTGGTCCCACCGCCTTTGAGGTGTCAAGTTCGCATAGCAGCTTCTTCACCTCCTCCTTGGTTATATGTACCTCATCCAGCACTTGCTGGTGCACCCCCCTGCTCTGATTTCCAGGAGTCCTACTGGTATCTACTGTAAATACTTCTTTAAATCTCGTGTTGAGCTCCTGACATACCTCCCGGTCGTTTCTTGTGAATTCCCCATCACCCTTCCTCAGTCTGATTACCTGGTCCTTGACTGTTGTTTTCCTCCTGATGTGGCTGTACAACAGCTTCGGGTCAGTCTTGACTTTCGATGCTATGTTATTTTCATATTGCTGCTGAGTCTCCCTTCTTATCTGTGCATATTCGTTTCTGGCTCTTCGGCTAATCTCTTTATTTTCCTGAGTTCTCTGTCTTCTGTACCTTTTCCATTCTCTAGTACACCTAGTTTTTGCCTCCCTACACCTTTGGGTGAACCAAGGACTCGTTCTGTTCTTCCCATTATTTCTCTTTCCCTTGGGAACAAACCTCTCCTTTGCCTCCTTGCATTTTGTTGCCACATAGTCCATCATTTCTTGTACTGGTTTTCCTGTCAGTTCCCTCTCCCACTGAATGTCTTGAAAGAAGTTCCTCAAGCCTGAGTAGTTCCCCCTTTTGTAGTTTGGTTTTTCCCACCCTATTCCTGCTGCTCTCTCCACTTGGAGCTCAACTATGTAGTCGAAGCACAGAACCACATGATCACTAGCTCCCAGGGGCCTTTCATACATGATATCCTTGATGTCAGAACTACTCAAGGTGAATACAAGGTCCAGTCTTGCTGGTTCATCCTCTCCTCTCCTCTCTGGTAGTGTCTCTAACATGTTGATGCATGAGGTTTTCCAGTACCACATCCATCATCTTGGCTCTCCATGTTTTGGGACCCCCATGGGGCTCCAGGTTTTCCCAGTCCATCTCCTTGTGATTGAAATCACCCATAACTAGTAACTTTGCTCCCCCCATGTGTGCTCTCCTGGCCACCTCGGCTAGTGTGTCGACCATTGCTCTGTTGCTATCATCGTATTCTTCTCTTGGCCTCCTGCAGTTCTGTGGTGGGTTGTACATTACTGCAATTATCACCTTATGTCCCTCAGACTGGACTGTTCCTACTAAGTAGTCCCTTTCGCCCGTGCCATCCATTCCTTCCATTTTCTCAACCCCCCACTGGTTTTTAATGAGCAGTGCAACTCCTCCTCCCCCTCTCCTCCCTCTGTCTTTCCTGAGGATTTGATATCCGGATGGAAAGATTGAATCTGTTATTATTCTGGTGAGTTTTGTTTCTGTGAGTGCTATTATGTCTGGGGATGTCTCCTTGATTCTTTCGTGCCACTCCTCATACTTATTTGTTATTCCATCTGCATTTGTATACCACACCTTCAACTTCTTTTCTAAGATTGTGGTCTGGGAGGTGTATTGGGGTTGGGGAAGTGGGAGACCTGATAAGGAACTATGGGTGGTTGCTGTGGGGGTGGAGTTTGTAATGCAGTGGGTGGGGCAATTGGATGTGGCATGGGTGTTATGGTTTAGAGTGTTTGGTTGCACTGGGGTTGACCTGGTTGGGAGGCTACTATAGGAAGTTGTGAGGGAGGCTGTATTTGATCTTCCTGTGTCTGGGATCTCCTGTCTGTCTTCTCCATCCCCTCTCTTTCCTCCTTTCGCCTTTGTACCATCTCTCTCTGTTTCTGCCTTTCTGCTTGTGTTCTGTTGCGGTCGAGATACACCTTCCTGTATGCCGGAATGTCCCTTAATCATGCTTTCTCCTGCAGGATCCTGTTCCGAGTCGATTCTGCCTTGAAGGTCACTTTCACTGGCCAGGTTCTTTTTTTTACAAACCCCCCTATTCTCCGAAAATTTTCCAGCTGGGTCATGTCGTCTTCTCCTATTGCTTTCATGATGCTTTCAATTGCTTTTTTCCCCCTTGTTTTCTTGCTTCATATGTTTCTTCTTCAACTTCCTGGAGCCCATACACAAAGACTGACCTCACCCTTTCATTCTCCCACTGCATATCCCCTCATTCAATTTGATTTCCTCCACTGCAGCTTTCCTTTCTTCAGTTTCACTAGCTAATGTACTTGGGCTCAGTGGCCTGTTATTTTCCTTTCTCGGCTTTCCCTGGGCTCTGCTGTGGTCTGTTAGGGCCTCCACATATAGCTTAGCTCTTTCATTTACTACAGTCTCCACTGATTGAGCTTCTACATGCAGTTTTGCTCCTTCTTTCCCTACAGTCCCCTTATTTGTGACTGAGGTAGCAGTCTCTGTTGTCAATCCCAAAATGTTCTTTAGTTCTTTAGGCTGTTTCAAATTTTTCAGTTCCTCTTCTAAACTCTGTATCCTGGCCTCTGCTGCTTTGACTTGCACCTCCCACTTCCTGCTTTCCATGTCTATCCTCTCTTCCATTCTCATGCTAAGTTCTTCTAGTTTCTTTTCCCATTCATGTTCCCTTTTTGTTAGCTCTGCTGCCCAATCTTCCTTTGCAGTTTCCTCCTCCTGTCCCTTGGTTTTTCTTGTTGCTCTCTGGCAACCCATTTTTGTTTTATCCTGATTGCCTCAGAGTGGGAAACCTATGTAATTCTGTATGTTAGGTTAGTATTGTGTATGTCAGAGTGTGGGGGGGGGGAGGTAGTGGAGGAACTGTGGCTATGTGGGAAAGTAGTGGGGAGGGGGAGTGGGAAGGAAGGAGAAGCAAGTGGGTGAGTGGGAGAGGGAGAGGGGGAAGGAGGGAGAGGTGGGGAGGGGGAAGGTGAAAGAGGGAGGAGAGGGATCAGGTGAAAGAGTGAAATGTCGGTGGGGGAGGGGGGAGTGTATGTGTGAGTCTGGTAATGTGTGTGTATGTTGTGTGTGTGTGTGTATGTTGTGTGTGTGTGTGTGTGTGTGTGTGTGTGTGTGTGTATTGCATGTGTGTGTGTATGTGTGTATGTGTGTGTGTTATGTGTGTGTGTGTATGTGTGTGTGTTATATGTGTGTGTTACGTGTGTGTGTTATGTGTGTGTGTTGTGTGTGTTATGTGTGTGAGTGTGTGTCGTGTGTGTGTCGTGTGTGTGTGTGCCGTGTGTGTGTGTCGTGTGTGTGTGTGTCGTGTGTGTGTGTGTCGTGTGTGTGTGTCGTGTGTTGTGTGTCGTATGTGTGTGTGTGTGTGTGTGTGTGTGTGTGTGTGTGTGTGTGTGTGTCAGTGGTCCTTGACTGGCCGCAACTTCTTGTGACCTGACCCCCACTCTCCTGGGACTTGACCCTACCTACTTACAATGTTGCCCTTAAAAGCTGTGTGTGTATGTGTGTATATACGTGTGTATGAGGGAGGTATGATGGGGAATACTGTTAATACATACCAGTAATTCTGGGTTGTAAAAAGTGGAAATTGCTACTAGGGTCTAAAGCTTCTATGAGTGTCTGCCCTTGTGTGTGTGTGAGAGAGGGATGGTTGGGGGGGGGCCAGATGATGTGGTTTAAAGATCTGTTATACCTCTCTGTTCCAACTGTCTCCTAGAAATGCTACTCTCTCCACTTATTGCCCTTTCTGGATTTAAGTATCAATTATTGCTGGTTATTATCCTATTCCTTGTTCACGTTGAGAGAGGACTTCCTAGCTTCCTAAGTATTCTTACTACTAATAACTACTGTAATAGCTTGCAGGAGTGAGTGACAAGTATCTAACAGCGATGCAAGGCCAGAACTAGCCTGCAACATGCAAACCACAAAATAGGTGAGTGATACTTGCGCTGGCAACGGTCGTGACAAGTTGCCAGATGCTGATGACGAAGTCGTCGTACGTAGTCCTTAAATCCCTATTTTGGAGATCCTTCACCCGTGTTGATTATAGCCACATGTGCTCATACATCCCTCGTTCCTCACGCGATTTCACTTTTCACTTATGATAGTATACACTTCACATTATATACACTTCACTTTATATGTATAATAGCACACAACTTGTCGTGAAGTCACTGCTTAAGCAGGCCTACTGCTGCCACCTTCCCTTGTTATATATTTTATTTTTCCTTTCCCCTTTTGCTTATTAACTTTTTCACTCTCACTGTATGGTGCCCCACATTTCACTTGTTAGCCAAACGCTGATAATTCTTGAACAGCCGCTTCCACACTCACTTTGATCTTTGTATGTTTGAATCTGTGTGGCAACAGCGCCTATAGACCCACAACGGCTTGGCGCTTTGAAATATTGATAATTTCAGCTTCCTCTCGACTATTTTTAACTAATAACTTTAGTTATCACTCGTATTACTGTTCACTGATGATGTCACTACCACTGATTACTGCTAGCATTTACTGCACGCCTTAAAAACACTTGGGTTCTCGGAGCCTAGTTACCCACGTCTGCACCCCACGGACCCACGTGTGTGTGTGCGTGTGTGTGTGTGCACGTGTGTGTGCGTGTGTGTACGTGTGTGTGTACGTGTATGTGTGTGTGTATGTACTCGCCTAGTTGAGGTTGCAGGGGTCGAGTCCAAGCTCCTGGCCCCGCCTCTTCACTGGTCGCTACTAGGTCACTCTCCCTGAACCCTGAGCTTTATCGTACCTCTGCTTAAAGCTATGTATGGATCCTGCCTCCACTACATCGCTTCCTAAACTATTCCACTTCCTGACTACTCTGTGTGTGTGTATGTATGTGTGTGTGTGTGTGTGTGTGTGTGTGTGTGTGTGTGTGTGTGTGTGTGTGTGTGTGTGTGTGTGTGTGTGTGTGTGTGTGTGTATGTGTATGTGTGTATGTGTATGTGTATGTGTGTATGTGTGTATGTGTGTGTGTATGTGTGTGTGTATGTGTGTATGTGTGTGTATGTGTGTATGTGTATGTGTGTGTATGTGTGTGTATGTGTGTGTATGTGTGTGTATGTGTGTGTATGTGTGTGTATGTGTGTGTGTGTGTGTGTATGTGTGTGTATGTGTGTGTGTGTGTGTGTGTGTGTGTGTGTGTGTGTGTGTGTGTGTGTGTGTGTGTGTGTGTGTATGTGTATGTATATATATGTGTATGTGTATGTATATGTATGTGTTCATGTGTGTTTATGTGAGTGTTTATGTGTGTTTGTGTTTGTGTGTGTTTGTGTTTATGTGTGTTTATGTATGTGTGTATATATGTGTTCTTCTTTCAATAAATTGGCCGTATCTCACCGAGGCAGGGTGGCCCAAAAAGAAAAACAAAAGTTTATCTTTTCAAATTTAGTAATTTATACAAGAGAAGGGGTTACTAACCCCTTGCTCCTGGCATTTTAGTCGCCTCTTACAACACGCATGGCTTACGGAGGAAGAATTCTGTTCCACTTCCCCATGGAGATAAGAGGAAAGAAACAAGAACTAGAACTAGAAAGAAAATAGAAGAAAACCCAGAGAGGTGTGTATATATATGCTTGTACATGTATGTGTAGTGTAACCAAAGTGTAAGTAGAAATAGCAAGATGTACCTGAAATCTTGCATGTTTATGAGACAGAAAAAAGGACACCAGGAATCCTAGCATCATGTAAAACAATTACAGGCTTTCGTTTTACACTCACTTGGCAGGACGGCAGTACCTCCCTGGGTGGTTGCTGTCTACCAACCTACTACTTAGGACTAAAATACATTCTTCTTCTTCTTCTTTCAACAAACAGGCCGTATCCCACCGAGGCAGGGTGGCCCAAAAAGAAAAACAAGTTTCACTTTTTAAATTTAGTAATTTATACAGGAGAAGGGGTTACTAGCCCCTTGCTTCCAGCATTTTTGTCGCCTCTTACAACACGCATGGCTGACGGAGGAAGAATTCTGTTCCACTTCCCCATGGAGATAAGAGGAAATAAACAAGAACTAGAACTAGAAAGAAAATAGAAGAAAAACCAGAGGAATGTGTATATATATGCTTGTACATGTATGTGTAGTGTGACCTAAGTGTAAGTAGAAGTGGCAAGATGTACCTGAAATCCTGCATGTTTATGAGACAGACAGAAGACACCAGCAATCCTACCATCATGTAAAACAATTACAGGCTTTCGTTTTACACTCACTTGGCAGGACGGTAGTACCACCCTGGGTGGTTGCTGTCTACCAACCTACTACTTAGGACTAAAATACATTCTTCTTTCTCTTTCAACGCACCAGCCGTATCCCACCGAGGCGGGGTGGCCCAAAAAAAAAAAAAAAAAAAGTTTCCCTTTTCAAATTTAGTAATTTATACAGGAGAAGGGGCCACTAGCCCCTTGGTCCCGGCATCTTAGTTGCCTCTTACAACACGTATGGCTTACGGAGGAAGAATTCTGTTCCACTTCCCCATGGAGATAAGAGGAAATAAACAAGAACAAGAACTAGAAAGAAAATAGCAGAAAACCCAGAGGGGTGTGTGTATATATATGCTTGTACATGTATGTGTAGTGTGACCTAAGTGTAAGTAGAAGTAGGAAGACGTACCTGAAATCTTGCATGTTTATGAGACAGAAAAATGGACACCAGCAATCCTACCATCATGTAAAACAATTACAGGCTTTCGTTTTACACTCACTTGGCAGGACGGCAGTACCTCCCTGGACGGTTGCTGTCTACCAACCTACTACCTAGGACTAAAATACATATGGTACACAAAACTTTGCAGTTTGACTAAAACCTGAAGGCACTGAATTAACAATATTAAAGTATAACAAAGACAAGACAGAAAGCACTCACACTGTTCCTTCACTCCAGATGGTAATAAAGTACTAACAATAAGTATCTTGTTTGACATGCAGCAATACTAAAACAAACTGAAATTAAGTATTACATATACGACATGTTCCAGGAAGTACGAAGTCTTTAGTTATAAATTAAATACATATATCACTAATCATTCTAAGAATACAGCCATGCATCAGAGATGAGGAGAAATTATCTTACCGGTTCTCCACCCCCACCTCTCTTCGTGTAAGTCACAAAAGAAATAATCATGAGACTATTTAGCTAATGACAAATGGTTATTATTTATATGTCTCCAAAAAAAAGCAATCTATTAAATTAGCCAAAAAATTAGAATAACCATTACCTGAAAACTCTCCCCTGAAGCACATATATGTATACAGAATACCAGCAGTACAGCATAAGCTAGTTTGCAAACAAAGGGCATTCAGAAAAAAAAATTTCTTCAAAACATTTTTTACCTCATATATGACCCATTCTTTAGTATATAACATTGATGTGGAACCCTTGTCTAGTAAATCATTGAATAAACCCTGAGGTTGTGTCAGAATTGGAGGAAATGAGTAATGCAATGAAGAAAAAATATGAGAAGTGGCCTTATGTTATAGAGGAATAAGAACAAGAGTGAATGATCACAACATAAAAAATACTATGGAACAGACTGGGTAGACAATGATAATCTATCAAGGATGCACCAAAAACAAAGAAACACAGTTGAAAATTACACAGGAGCATTAATTAAACATACCTGAGTGGAATAAACTAAGTAATGATAGTGAAAGTGAACTCCCATGGCTCAAAAATAGGTATGACAGGGAGAATTCACATCAAGTCAGCCAAAAGGTAAGCAGCAGACCAAGAAATCAAGCTCACCCCTACCAACTCAGATAGTTAATTACACAATCACTTGCCTATCATAATACCATTGCTGGGATTTCTAGAAAATATTCTACTGGATGTTATTTGCACACAGTACATCTCATTCACACCTGCTCTCTTTCCCAATTATAATTTATGTACTGACATTCCTACTGCTGCAACGGACACATCTGTCATTCTATCTTGCATTCTCCTAACATTGGCAAAGTTTTACCAAAATGACATTTGCATTTCTTCCACAGATGTGATGGACCACTTCAACCTTTTCAGTAGCCATCATGTAGAACAAGGTCACTGAGACCTGGATCACTTACGTAGTTCTACTTCATGAGCTCAACTCACTAAGATAAACAGTGAGAAGTAAATTTTGACCGAGATATGAGAATGGATCTACTCAGTGCATGTGTACAGTATAAAAAAAATCCTTCCTAACAGTGCTTGATGGAAAAAGCAAAACTCTGATCATGTGTTTGGCTTAAATTAGTGATTTTTAGGTGTTTTCCAGGATGGTTTTTAAGGTTTTACTGGCTATTTCTTGGTATCATTTGGTAGAATGGAAGACATTTTACTGAAACAGAAATGATTCTGATCCATTTCAGGACTAGAAGTAGCTTGAAATTGTGCTCGTAGTGGAAATATTCAATTTTTGGCAATTTCCTGAGGATGGGCAAGGCCCCACCCCAGTCTAATTCAATTACTGGGACAAGGTAAACCATGAGCAATCATTCCTGTTTATATTTTATTATTCGAGAAAAAGAGTAAAACTTCTACTTTTGTATGACTATAAATTTAAAATAGAAGGCAAGTGTAATATATATGAGAGGCCTAGGGACAAAATTAATAAACAAAGGAAATATTTTATGGGCCAGCAATGTCTACATTGTTCCTTTTGCACTATTCTTAACCCTTTGACTGTCGCGGCCGTATATATACATCTTACGAGGTACCGTGTTTGGCGTATATATACTCATAAATTCTAGTGGCTTCAAATCAAGCAGGAGAAAGCTGGTAGGCCCACATGTGAGAGAATGGGTCTGTGTGGTCAGTGTGCACCATATAAAAAAATCCTGGAGCACGCAGTGCATAATGAGAAAAAAAAACTCCGATGGTTTTTTTTAATTAAAATGCCGACTTTGTGGTCTATTTTCGTATAGTACAGTGGTCCCTCGCTTTTCGTAGTTCTCGGCAATCGTAAATTTCGCCAATCATAGGGGTATTTTCGTATAAACATGGACTCGCTTTTCATAGGTTGACTCGCGAATAGTAGTTCGTCCGGGACGCGTACGCACGGTGTGAGCCGGGGCGGCCTCCCTGCCAAGCCAGTCTGGCATTGTTTACCAGTGAGTGAAGGTCCCCTCAAGTGCTCCTACAAAATATTTCATAATATTCCACTCATTTTAGTGCTTGCAAGTACTAAATAAGCTACCATGGCTCCAAAGAAAGCTCCTAGTGCCAAGCCTGTGGTAAAGAAGGTGAGAAGTATGTACAGTGACAAAGTCTTGGGCCATTTTAGGGAAGTGTTAAAGAGACGCCAGAAACAGAGCTCTCTCCACAGTTACTTTGCGAGACAGGACTAGAGTGACTCTCAAGGTGGTCCTAGTGGCATTAAGAAACAGAGAAGAGAAGCAACCCCAGAGAAGCAATTGGTACCTGAGGTGTTGTTGGAAGGGGATTCCCCTTCCAAACTGTAAACAATCCAATCTCTCTCCTCCTCCAGTCTCCCATACACTAAGAAGAATCTCCAATAAAGGTAAGTGTTATGCTGTTAATGTTTCATACATCATTTCCCATTGTATTGTTTATGTACATGTATATTTCATGTAAAATTTTTTTTTATTTTAATACTTCTGGGTGTCAGGAATGGATTAATTGTATTTACATTATTTCTTATGGGGAAAATTAATTCGCAAATCGTAAATTTCGTTTATAGTAGCTCCTCCAGGAACGGATTAATTACGAAAAATGAGGGACCACTGTATTTATGATTGTATTCACGTTTTCTTGGTCTCATTTGATAGAATGGAAAACATATAATAGAAATAGAGGTGATTTTGATTGATTTTACTATAAAAAACCTAGAAATGGAGCTCAAAGTAGGGGAAATGTTTGATTTTTGCCAATGTTCACAAGTAAACAAATAATGCCATTGTCCAATAAATGTCCAACTAGTCATTCTAATATGCAGTCATGAATGGGTTGATGTTATTTATACAATTATTACAGTATTGCAGTAGTCTGCATAATAGTAAGTCTTCTATTTTTTGTTTGAATAAAAATTCAAAATAGAAAGCAAGAGTAATATCAGAGGGGCCTGGAGACATGACTGATGAACAAAGAAAATGTTATTTTAGAGCCAGGAATGTCTACATTGTTTATTCTGGACCTTATTTTGAAATTGTCATATTTTTTAGTTTTCATGAAATTGGCCAAATTGCAAATTTCTGACCACATTATTAGGTAGTTGAAATCGGTAAATGGGCAGTTTCTTGTACTCAATCGATAGAAAAAATGGAGTTCTAAAGAAATAGCTATGAGTTTGGGCAACTGGAACAATGGAATTAGCCGAAAATAGGGCTCAAAGTGGGTGAAATCGCCGATTTGTAAACAGTGCCAAGGTCGCTAATTTCCCGAGAGCATAATTCCGTCAGTTTTCTATCAAATTTTTTTTTTTTGGTGTCATTACAATCGGGAAAAGATTCTCTATCATTTCTTAAAAAAATTTTTTTTTTTTTAAATTTTGCAACACCAGGAGACACCTCAGGATTGGGGGTTGCGACAGTCAAGGGGTTAAATTGTTATTTTTTTTAATTTTGTGTAAAACTAGCCAAATTACTGACCTCTGTATCTTTATAGGATAGTTGCAATTGATGAATGGGTAGTATCTTGTGCTCAATCAAAAGAAAGGAAAGCATTCTAGCAAAACAGCTGAGAATTTGGTTGAATGTTGCAATGACTTGAAATAGCATTCAAATGGCAAAATCGCTGATTTGTAAATTGCACTCGGACTACTAACTTTGCATTTGTGTAATTCCGAATGTTTTTCATCAAATTTCATACTTTTGATGTCCACCTTGAGAAAAAGATTCTTCATCATTTCAGAGGTTTGTCTTAAAAAAAAAAAAAAAAAAAAAAAAAAAAAAAAAAAAAAAAAAAAAAAAAAAAAGTGGACACTGGGAACAATAATTTCAGGAGGTCTAGATAATGAAAAGGTTAAATGAGCTCCTGATCTACTCCTAATATTTTTGTCACAGTGGCTGTCTCCCATCAAGGAAGAATAATCATAAAAATAAATAAAAATATATATATATATATATATATATATATATATATATATATATATATATATATATATTTTCAACAAGTCGGTCGTCTCCCACCGAGGCAGGGTGACCCAAAAAAGAAAGAAAATCCCCAAAAAGAAAATACTTTCATCATCATTCAACACTTTCACCACACTCACACATTATCACTGCTTTTGCAGAGGTGCTCAGAATACAACAGTTTAGAAGCATATACGTATAAAGATACACAACATATCCCTCCAAACTGCCAATATCCCAAACCCCTCCTTTAAAGTGCAGGCATTGTACTTCCCATTTCCAGGACTCAAGTCCGACTATACGAAAATAACCAGTTTCCCTGAATCCCTTCACTAAATATTACCCTGCTCACACTCCAACAGATCGTCAGGTCCCAAGTATCATTCGTCTCCATTCACTCCTATCTAACACGCTCATGCACGCT
>NC_091333.1:2571121-2621121 GCF_038502225.1 Cherax quadricarinatus
GGTTATATGACTGTTATAAGATAAATGTGCTGTAAAAGGCACCTCAGACTGTATCATGCTAAAACTGTCTCTTTTTATGTTTTTAAGTGCATATTCTTAGCATCAAAAGTAGTTCAAATGGAGTGATTTTTGGGGTAATGTTTATTCATTTTTCATAATTTATGGTTATTTTTCCAAATTCTTTAATATTTCTCATAATTTTTAGTTATTTCTTGTTATTTTGATGAAGGGAATAAGGTGACTGGTGCATTGAGGTATATGTGGAGACAAAAAAAACATTATCCATGGAGCAACTGTGACTTGCCATTTATGACTTAAAAAGTGATCTAAGACAGATCAAACATTTGTCTGAAATATCCATTCCACTGTGAATTATTCAGAAACATTTTCATGCTGAAACTTACCAGAGCAGCCTCCCGATCTTGGGCTTTCTTCCATGCTTTCACAGGATCTGAGTCATAGCCCTTCCGCTGTAGTTCTGCAATCATGTCTTTTTTCTTTTTGTTTTCTATAACCAGGCGACCATCACACTTTTCCAAAATAAATCTTGCCTAAGTTAAGGAAAAAAACTAATTAATAATTTTCATTTTTTTTAAGTATTCAAGGAAACAGGTTATGGTTATAGAGTAAAAAAAAATTACCAGCATCTTAGAAAATGATGAATGATGTCTCTGTGGTTGTCTAGTTTGCTTAGGAATAGGTTTAAGTTCAAGCTAATCCTATACAATAATTTAAAAATGTCATCTATCTTTGTTTCATTTGAGTGTATAATTTCCAATCATACCCTGTTATTATTAAATCCCTGGTAAAGGTTTCATTCTTGCCTACCCTGCTCTTGCCCCGGATTATTTGCACATTGTGATCATATCCCTCATTTCTTGTTTTTCATTATTCAAGTGACAAAGACTAGTTTTCACATTCTTTCCTTGTAGATCAAATAGCTCAACTCTCTCACTAGTCTTAATGAATTCCTCTGTACTGGAGTTTCTATTTGTAATTACATATTTGATATTGTCAGGAAGGGGAACTCTAGCTCTCAGTCCCACCTCTTAATCTTCATCTGAATATAATGAATTAGCTATCATATTCATCTCTTTCCCTAGGTAGTAGGTTGGTAGACAGCAACCGCCCAGGGAGGTACTACCGTACTGCCAAGCGAGTGTAAAACGAAAGCCTGTAATTGTTTTACATGATGGTAGGATTGCTGGTGTCTTTTTTCTGCAACTATAATGCCGGGAGCAAGTAGCTAGCTGGTCTAGTGGCTAACGCGACGGGCTGGAGTTTTGAGACTCTCTGACCGCGGGTTCAATCCCAGCCGGGGTATGGTAAGTAGCTAGTAATCCCTTCTCCTGTATATATTACTAAAGTTATGAAGAGAAACTCGGTTTTCTTTTGGGACCACCCTGCCTCGGTGGGATACAGCTGGTGTAATGAAAGATCCATTTCTTTATGCTTTTATGCTGTTTCTGGCTACCTCTAAGTTTCATCAGTGTAATTTAAAGCTATGCTCGGAAAGGGTCAGTCCTTTTTTATTTATTGTATCTCTTGTTATACTTAGAAAGAATTATACACCACTACTGCGTAATCAATAATTGCATATGAGGTATATTACAGTTTTGAATGAATCTAAGTAACTAATTGCTTATCTTGTTTGCAAGCTTAGTCCCTGCTGCTGTTATACTACTAATGTGCACTTATGGGGAAAGGTTTGGGAACAAGTCTTTTTTTCTTGAATTATTTCCAAGTTTTTCCTTTTTATTCTCCTTCAATTGATACTTTATCTACGGTCTATTTTCTTTATTCTCCTCCCAGATTCATGACTTGAATTTTGCTCTGGTTAAAGTCCAGTAGCTATTCCATGACTTCATTCTGTCATTCTTCCTGCTGCCACTTTTCAATCTCTTTATTTTGTACTCTAATTTTGGTATTGTCTGTAAATAAGGTTATATTTAAGTTGACCCATGCCATCAAGTCCTTATATAAACCAGAAAAACCATAAAGGCCCAACACTATATGCTTATAGTGCTCCAAGAGTTAAAATATCCCATTCTGATGCTTCAATTTCATGACTAAAACCACTTGGCCACAGTTAAGGTCCCTATCCATTCTACTGTTTATTCACTGACAACCATCCATTACAACTTATCTTGTGTTGATGAACTAGATATACCATAAAAACTTCTGAAGCTGGAGGATGAGACAGTAGGTTCACAGCTGATGCCACTCACACAACTACAGTATGTCAAAGCAGTGCTGACTGTAAAATTATCCTGCTTTAAGCTCTGTCATTGAGTGGTTACAGCACTGAGCCTGCTACATGCTTGAACTCTGATTCGAGTCCCCATCCATTCCTGTTTATCTTCAGATTAAGGTAATATTTATAAAGGAATTCAAACTGGTTACTTATACTGAACCGAGTTTGAGTGGTGGAATGTATAGTGCCTACGCTTCGAAGGATGGATGGAAGATGTAAACTGATGGATGATGAATTGAGTTGTCTGTGCATCTCTTCAAAAAACAGCTAGTGAAAGAACAGTGAATGAATTTTCCTTCTTTGGGTCATCTACCATGGTGATGCTTTCAAAGCAACACTACAATGTATTTTAATTCCATAGATTTTCAGAAAGACCAAGCTTTTTCAGAACAAAAGGCCAATTTAACTTTTTCCTGGTATTCAGCAAAAGTCATAATAACAAAGTGAATATAACAGAGACATGATGTACTGGTAATAAAGGAGTAATAATACCAATTAACCACTGAAGATCAACTCTAGCAATTTGATCAACAAAGGAAAAAATATACACAATTTAGTTTTTATCCCAAGAACTTCAATTATTGCTACTAAAAATCCAATCAATTTAATTAAAAATGAAGAAATTAAATGAAGTACTGCACAATTCACTCACCTGGTTTGATAATTTACAAGCTTCAGCTTCAAGCATACCCAAAAGGTAAGCCTTCCGTTTAACATAATATCTGAGACGCAACTCAAAGAATTCCTGCAATATCTGTTCAACATTTTCATACTTTCGCAAGACACCATTGTGATCAAAGAGTACCTGAAACAAAAACAAAAACTGATTTGTAGAATATATGTAAAATTAATTTAAAAAATTTAATACGTAAAACATTATACTATATGACATCACACATAAGAATGAGATAAGTGATATTTGGAGAAAAGTTAACCGATTACATACACACAAGTGGATACAGGCAAAACCCAATAGTGCACCTATTCCAGATCTCCCATTAAAATTGGTGACATTACACAACCCTGTCTAAGACCTACTTTTACCAAGAAGTATTCTCCCTCTCTCCTACATAACCTAACTTGAGCCTTACTATCTTCATAAAAACTCTTTACAGCCTTAAGTAACTTACTACGTATACCATACACTTGTAACATCTGCCACATTACTCCCCTATCCACTCTATCATATGCCTTTTCTAAATCCATAAATGCAATGAAAACTTCCCTACCTTTATCTAAATACTGTTTGCGTATATGCTTCAATGTAAACAATGTAAAATATGCATTTTAAAGCTAAAAAAGGTTATGTTTCACTTCACAGCAGTAGCCTGGAACCTAACCTGCTGTATAAGCGAGGTCCTCCTGTACAATAGATGCTCTATTAGATCATTTTTTTTTTGTCAATGAACTGGCAGTATCCCAGTGCGGCACGGTGACTCGAAAAAAGAAGAAATGTAAAAAATGATCGCTATCCAATTGATTCATGCTTACCATAGAACTGGTGCTGAATGTGGTCTGTAGTTTGAACACTTTATGAAACCCTTCTTCTGCTGCTTTCCGATATTTGTCATCTGTTAGGACTATTGTAAAGCGTACCGTTGTGTCAGTATGGTATTCCTTGTAGTCACTGTAATCAATAAATTTCCATTACATATAAAATTCTCATGGATATCATATTTCACTATGAGAAAAAAAAAAAAAATAGCAGAATTACCAACGAAATGTTAGGTATGTAAATATATCACAGATGTAAATAATGTGACAACGTTTCACTCATCAGGAACTTCATAAAGCTCCTGGAGAACAAAACATTTCCACAATAAAATGTCACATTAATTGCATGTGTCCATTTACCTAACAAAGAAAAAAAAGGGAGAAAGAGTGAAGGAGCAGAGCAGGAAAAGAGGAAGAAAGGTAACGAAAATAGAGAGTATGTGTATACGGTACCATGCAATAATGAAATTATTGAAACAAGGCTAAGTGGGATATTGCTCTTATTTTGGTAAAATACATGAAGCAAATACTAGTTTAATTCTTGAAAAATCTTTGAGTAAAATATAGGCAAAGGTAAAAAAAAAAGCTGAATGTCTTCCATTCTATCAACTGATACAAAGAAGCAGCCAATAAAACAATAAAAACAATCCAAAAAAACACCTCCAAGTCACTATTTAAAGCCAAACATACGGTCAGCATTTCCTATCCTGCACTGCACGAGGCATTTTTTATGTATTGAGCACACACACTGAACGAGATGACCACTGAAAGTGTTAAGGCACTAAAAACTTAGAGTAGGAAGTACAGTGCCTGCACTCTAAAGCAGGGGTTTGGGATATCTGCAGTTTGGAGGGACATCTAAACTGTTGCATCTGTGCACCTCTGGGAAGACAGTGATGGTGTGAGTGATAATGAAAGTGTCTTTTTTGGGTCACCCTGTCTTGGTGGGAGATGGCCAGCGAGTTAAAAAAAGTTTTTAACATGGCGTACATTCAATTTTGCTTGAAAAACAATGTTTGCTAATATGATTAAATGCAACATTTAACTGAAGAATGAATTTTTGTGAGGCGTATTAGTCAAATAATATGTTACAAAAAAATTTTGCAAGCTTGATATGGTTCACAACTGCACAGCAAAATTATCCATGTAGTCCAAATTCCTTGCAAAGGGATTTGTTTTCTTTGTATTACCATGATTCAAGGACTATCATACTGCATACCAAAACAAATTTATAAAATCAACTTGGCATAATATAAACAGCTCAGTAACATTGAAGAAGATACTTATATTTTGTAAGCAATACATATAAAACATGCAAATTTTCCCGTTTTGTGAACCAGCCTACTCAACAATAAAACGGACCCTACCTTGTAGGGTACAAGTTTTACTTTCCTTAATGAGAACTCACTTTATGAGAATTCACTATTATGTGATGGTTTATCTCTATCAATAATAATTAATAACTTATGAGATATAGGTTTGCCTGAAGTCATTGGCACTGTTTGTCAAGCGTATTAAAGATTATGTGGAATTATATGCTGATGGCTTGAATGAGCTAGGTACATTATTATTACATTAAAGGGAGGAGCAATAAACCCATAGAGATCATACACAACTTGGAAGCAATCGGATTCAGTCCAAGGTAAAGGAGGATAGGCCCAATTCTTTGGTTCAAAATCCCCTCAATGGCATCAAGAAACCTCCCTTGGAAAGGTTGCAATAGAAGCAAAATCATAAGGTTTCAGGATTTATTTAACCCCTAAACTCTTCAAATGTAGATCTATGTTCACTCGCCCAGCACTTACTTCGAATATTTTGGAAGAAAAAAAATTAAATTAAAGACAGCCATTTTTTTGTGTGTAATAAGACCCCTTTAAAAAAAATTTTTTTTTTTAGGACAAGTACTTATAGTGATATAAGACCTCGATGTTGGCACTGGATGCTCACCTGATGGCAACATGGAGTCCTGCCGCTTGCAAAAGTGTTGCCGATATACATTTTTTTCTCGTTTTCATTTTAATTTACATAATTTTTATGTTCTGATAATTACAGTTTATAATAGTTCTTGTGATTTCATAGCCAATCTTTGTTCTGACACTAATAATAAGTATTGAAATAGTACTCAAATAGTCACAATCACACTGACAGGTGAACATTTTCACCTGCCTTGGTCATTTACTATTGTCTAGAAATATATACAAAGTGTTTATAGGTCTCAGCAATGTTTTAGACATGCTGGAGTATATGTGAAACTCCTAGAAGCATGGTGTTATGACTGAGTGTTACTAAACTGCTGACTGTGCAGGAATGGAGTGAGTGACACTTAATGATTGTGCACTGCTGAAGGGAACCCTGGCTTTATTTGTTTTCAGTTAGACACAAACATGTATGTCTGTCTGTCTAGCTCTGCTTATCTGTCTGAATGTGGGCCTCTGTCTTTCTGTCTGCCTGTGTGTCTCGGTCATTCTGTCTGCCTGTGTGTCTTGGTCTTTCTGTCTGCCTGTGTGTCTCGGTCTTTCTGTCTGCCTGTGTGTCTTGGTCTTTCTGTCTGCTTGTGTCTCTTTCTGTCTGCCTGTATGTCTCGGTCTTTCTGTCTGCCTCTGTGTGTGTGTGTGTGTGTGTGTGTGTGTGTGTGTGTGTGTGTGTGTGTGTGTGTGTGTGTGTGTGTGTGTGTGTGTGTGTGTGTGTGTGTGTGTGTGTGTGTGTGTGTGTGTGTGTGTGTGTGTGTGTGTGTGTGTGTGTGTGTGTGTGTGTGTGTGTGTGTGTGTGTGTGTGTGTGTGTGTGTGTGTGTGTGTCTGTGTGTCTGTGTGTCTGTGTGTCTGTCTTTCTGTCTGCTTTTCTCTCAGTCTCAGGGAGCGGCTCGTAAACCAACAGGTATTACAAGTGATGCAGTCATCACATCTGATTCGTGAAAAGGCGTATTACTTGCCAGTCATGCTTATGTCTAATATCTATAAGCACTGTATAGCACTTTGTCTGGAATTTTTGGGTTATCCTAGGTAATTTACACTATGTATAATAACTGTACTTATGTGTACATGTGAGAGAGATATAGACAGACAGACAGAGATATAGACAGAAACAGAGAGACAGCAAAAGTCAGCCAGCCGACCACCCAGCTGGCCAGCCTGCCGAAGACTTATTATACATGTTCCAGAATCGTTTCTCTTTACTACTTAGGGCATAGGTTATAGGAATTCTGGCAGGATGACACTACCAGTGGTATCAAAAAATGAAAGGATGTTGCACAAATGTTACACATGGGTTATTATAGACATATTTTTTATACTTCCTTGACCACTTGAGGCCAAATCCAGCACTTTCCTCTTAAAAGGGGTGTTAATACGACATGACATCATTGAATTCCTGGTGTTTGCAACACTATTTACTTTAGCTGGCACTCAATTTAACTGGTGCTCCCACAAGGTATTAAATGGTCCTAGAATTTTTTTAATAAGGAACACACCAAGTGTTAAGACACATTCTATATTAACCAGGCAACTCAGGCCAATCATGCCAAATTTGGAGGCAGGAAAAATAAAATGAAGATCTACGTTTGGAGCGCTAGCGTACAAACGTAGATCTATGTTTGGAAAGTTTAAGGGTTAAAGGGGTTCAAGTTTGAACACTTTTTTTTTTTTTCCAACAAGTCGGCCGTCTCCCACCGAGGCAGGGTGACCCAAAAAAAGAAAGAAAATCCCCAAAAAGAAAATACAATGGACCCCCGGTTAACGATATTTTTTCACTCCAGAAGTATGTTCAGGTGCCAGTACTGACCGAATTTGTTCCCATAAGAAATATTGTGAAGTAGATTAGTCCATTTCAGACCCCCAAACATACACGTACAAACGCACTTACATAAATACACTTACATAATTGGTCGCATTCGGAGGTAATCGTTATGTGGGGGTCCACTGTACTTTCATCATCATTCAACACTTTCACCACACTCACACATTATCACTGTTTTTGCAGAGGTGCTCAGAACACAACAGTTTAGAAGCATATACGTATAAAGATACACAACATATCCCTCCAAACTGCCAATATCCCAAACCCCTCCTTTAAAGTGCAGGCATTGTACTTCCCATTTCCAGGACTCAAGTCCGACTATATGAAAATAACCAGTTTCCCTGAATCCCTTCACTAAATATTACCCTGCTCACACTCCAACAGATCGTCAGGTCCCAAGTACCATTCGTCTCCATTCACTCCTATCTAACACGCTCACGCACACAAACACGAGGTGACAGGGTTAAATTCATAATGATGGAACTTTTTTGAGAAAAGTATGTAGGTGAAGCATTTAATAGATTTTGGGTATGCCATAAGTAGAGGAATAACACTTTATAATGAGAAAAGTGAAAAGATGGTAAGGTCAAGAAAAGGAAAATTAAATGGAAAATTATAAAAACTAAAGAGCAAGACTTCATTAAGTATACAAAACACATGAGCATAGTACATAAAATAAAAATATAGTGGACACACTTTTCTGTTGTACTGTTACATAAGCTCCTCATATTTGCTATTTACAAATATTCATTGAATACAAAAATAATTATTTTGTATAACTTACGTTATCATGGCTGGAGCCTTCTCTGTCCCTGCAAGAAGACTTTCCATGACAGTTTCCTTATATGGTTGTGTCCACACCCGGATTGGAAGTTCTGTAATTTCCATTTTATTATGGCCAAGATCAGCTATTTCACCATGTGAAATGTATCGTTGAAGATCCAATTCATCTATAGTGCCTCTGAAGTTTTTGAACCATGGTTTCTGACAAAAAATAAAAACTCAATTTATATAAAAAACATATACAGGTACCATCCGACTTACGACCAAGCTTGGTTCCGACCAACCGATCGTAAGTCAAAATGGACGTAAGTCGAACCTTACTACTGAGTATCAACATCACACTTTTTTTTTTTTTTTTTTTTTTCAACAAGTCGGCCGTCTCCCACCGAGGCAGGGTGACCCAAAAAAGAAAGAAAATCCCCAAAAAGAAAATACTTTCATCATCATTCAACACTTTCACCACACTCGCACATTATCACTGTTTTTGCAGAGGTGCTCAGAATACAACAGTCTAGAAGCATACACATATAAAGATACACAACATATCCCTCCAAACTGCCAATATCCCAAACCCCTCCTTTAAAGTGCAGGCATTGTACTTCCCATTTCCAGGACTCATCACACTTTTGTAATGATTTTATTATATTGTTTTATTTTGGTATTTCATTTTTTACTTTACTTTTTATGCTGTTAGTACTGTATTTTATATCAAAGTTTATGATAAACACACTATACAACACAAACTGTTGTTTATTTCCCAGAAATTTGGCATAAAAAACATGGTCGTAAGTCGAGTGGTCGTAAGTCGGATAATGCAAGGAGTAAGGGGCTAGTAACCCCTTCACCTGTATAAATTACTAAAGGTAAAAAGGAGGGACCTCTAAACTGTCACATCTGAGTGCCTCTGCAAAGACAGTGATTACGTATGAGTGATGGTGAAAACGTTTTTATTTCTTTCTGAGTCACCCTGCCAGAGGAGCATAGATACTACAGTTTACATGCCATTTCAAAGCTGCAAATGTCCCAACCCTCCTTTGGAGTGCAGGCACTGTACTTCCCACCTCCAGGACTCAAGTCAAGCTGACTAGTTTCCCTGAATCCCTTCATAAAATGTTAACCTGCTTACACTCCAACAGCTCATCAGGTCCCAAAAACCATTTGCCTCCACTCACTCCTATCTAACATGCTCACACATGCCTGCTGGACATCTGAGCCCCTTGCACACCAAAATCCCCTTTGCTCCCTCCCTTCATTCTTTCCTAGGGAAAACCCTACCCCACCTTCAATCCACTACAGATTTATACACCCTCCCTCTCTAAATGTTCGAACGAACCACCTCAACAACTCCTCCCCAGCCCTCTGGATAATACTTTTAGCAACTCTGCACCTCCTAATCTCCAAGATATGAAGTCTCTGCATAATATTTATACCATACTTGCTCTCAGACATGACATCACTGTCTCCAGCCTCCTCCTCTCTGCAACTTTCATAACCCATACATCACAAGTGTTCATACCACTAAACTCTCATACAGTTCCCTCTTTGCATCCATGGATAACATTCTTTGTCTCCATTGTTACCTCAATGCCCCACCCACCTTTCTGCCTTCATCAATTGTATGTTCACTTCGTCTTTAACCCTTTGACTGTCGCAACCCCCAATCCTGAGGTGTCTCCTGGTGTCGCAAGATTTAAAAAAAAAAAAAAAAAAAAAATCTTATGAAATGATAGAGAATCTTTTCCCGATTGTAAAGACACCAAAAAAAACGAAATTTGATGGGAAACTGACGGAATTATGCTCTCGCGAAGTTAGCGACCTCGGCGATATTTACAAATCGGCGATTTCGCCCACTTTTAGCCCTATTTTCGGCTAATTCCATTGTTCCAGTCACCCAAACTCATAGCTATTTCTTTAGTACTCCATTTTTTCTATCGATTGAGTACAAGAAACTGCCCATTTACCAATTTCAACTACCCAATAATGTGGTCAGAAATTTGCAATTTGGCCAATTTCACGAAAATTAAAAAATATGACAATTTCAAAATAAGGTCCAGAATGAACAATGCAGACATCCCTGGCTCTAAAATTACATTTTCTTTGTTCATCAGTCATGTCTCCAGGCCCCTCTTATATTACTCTTGCTTTTTATTTTGAATTTTTATTCGAACAAAAAATAGAAGACTTACTATTATGCAGACTACTGCAATACTGTAATAATTGTATAAATAACATCAACCCATTTATGACTGCATATTAGAATGGCTAGTTGGACATTTATTGGACAATGACATCATTTGTTTACTTTTGAACATTGGCAAAAATCGAACATTTCCCCTACTTTGAGCTCCATTTCCAGGTTCTTTTTATAGTAAAATCAATCAAAATCACTGCTACTTCTATAATATGTTTGCCATTCTATCAAATGAGACCAAGAAAATGAGAATACAACCATAAATACTATACGAAAATAGACCACAAAGTCGGCATTTTAATTAAAAACAAAATGGTCGATTTTTTTTTCTCATTATGCACTGTGTGCTCCAGGATTTTTTTATATATGGTGCACACTGACCACACAGACCCATTCTCTCACATGTGGGCCTACCAGCTTTCTCCTGCTTGATTTGAAGCCGCTAGAATTTATGAGTATATATACGTCAAACACGGTACGTACCTCGTAAGACGTATATATACGGTTGCGACAGTCAAAGGGTTAATATGCCCATCCACAAACAAATCCACCCCAAAATATCTGAACACATTCACATACTCCCTCCCTCCAATCCGATAACAAATCTTTCGTTACCCAACTCATTTGTTACCCCTCATATGTTTTTTTTCTTTTTAACAAGTCGGCCGTCTCCCACCGAGACAGGGTGACCCAAAAAGAAAGAAAATCCCCAAAAAGAAAATACTTTCATCATCATTCAACACTTTCACCTCACTCACACATAATCACTGTTTTTGCAGAGGTGCCCAGAACACAACAGTTAAGAAGCATATACGTATAAAGATACACAACATATCCCTCCAAACTGCCAATATCCCGAAACCCCTTCTTTGGAGTGCAGGCATTGTACTTCCCATTTCCAGAACTCAAGTCCAGCTATATAAAATAACCGGTTTCCCTGAATCCCTTCACTAAATATTACCCTGCTCACACTCCAACAGATCGTCAGGACCCAAATACCATTCGTCTCCACTCACTCCTATTGAACATGCTCATGCACGCCTGCTGGAAGTCCAAGCCCCTCGTCCATAAAACCCCCCTTACCCCTTCCTTCCAACCTTTTCGAGGACAACCCCTACCCAGCCTTCCTTCCCCTACAGATTTAAATGCTCTCCATGTCATTCTACTTTGATCCATTCTCTCTAAATGACCAAACCACCTCAACAACCCCTCTTCAGCCCTCTGACTAATACTTTTATTAACCCCACACCTCCTAATTTCCACACTCCGAATTTTCTGCATAATATTTACACCACACATTGCCCCTAGACAGGACATCTCCACTGCCTCCAACCGCCTCCTCACTGCTGCATTCACAACCCAAGCTTCACACCCATATAAGAGTGTTGGTACTACTATACTTTCATACATTCCCTTCTTTCCCTCCATAGATAACGTTTTTTGACTCCACATATACCTCAAGGCACCACTTGCCTTTTTTCCCTCATCAATTCTATGATTAACCTCATCCTTCATAAATCCATCCGCCGACACGTCAACTCCCAAGTATCTGAAAACATTCACTTCTTCCATACTCCTCCTCCCCAATTTGATATCCAATTTTTCTTTATCTAAATCACTTGATACCCTCATCACCTTACTCTTTTCTATGTTCACTTTCAACTTTCTACCTTTACACACACTCCCAAACTCATCCACTAACCTTTGCAATTTTTCTTTAGAATCTCCCATAAGCACAGTATCATCAGCAAAAAGTAACTGTGTCAATTCCCATTTTGTATTTGATTCCCCATAATTTAATCCCACCCCTCTCCCAAACACCCTAGCATTTACTTCTTTTACAACCCCATCTATAAATATATTAAACAACCATGGTGACATTACACATCCCTATCTAAGATCTACTTTTACCAGGAAGTAGTCTCCCTCTCTTCTACACACCCCTAAATTGAAAAATAACCATAGGCTTTTATTCACAATGTGCTCATTTTTTCTTTGAATGCCAGTATTAGTATTAAACAGATAAATATTTAAAAGATATATGACCAAATTACTTTTAAACCTTAAACTGTCCAAATGTAGAGCTACGTTTTTTTCAACATTTGAAAGTATGTAAAAAAAGTAGATCTTTTCTTTTTTTACATTTGAAAATGTGTAAAAAAACTTATCTACGTTTTTTTTTTGTTATATTTGAAAATATCCTAGGTAGTAGGTTGGTAAACAGCAACCGCCCAGGGAGGTACTACTGTCCTGCCAAGTGAGTGTACAACGAAAACCTGTAATTGTTTTACATGATGGTAGGATTGCTGGTGTCTTTTGTCTGTCTCATAAACATGCAAGATTTCAGGAATGTCTTGCTACTTCTATTTGCACTTAGGTCACACTACACATACATGTACAAGCATATATATACACACCCCTCTGGGTATTCTTTTATTTTCTTTCTAGTTGTTGTTCTTGTTTATTTCCTCTTATCTCTATGGGGAAGTGGAACAGAATTCTTCCTCCGTAAGCCATGCGTGTTGTAAGAGGCGACTAAAATGCCGGGAGCAAGGGGCTAGTCACCCCTTCTCCCATATAAATTACTAAATTTAAAAGAGAAACTTTTGTTTTTCTTTTTGGGCCACCCTGCCTTGGTGGGATATGTCCGGTGTGTTGAAAGAAAGAAAGATAGATTTGAAAATATGTAAAAAAAAACGTAGAGCACTATGGATTTGAACATAGATCTGCTTGGACAGTTTAAGGGTTAAATATTTGAGACATGCTAAACCTCCTATCATCCTTGACTGAAGGGTTCAGGAACCTAACCCCTGCAAATTACAAGGTTTATCTATAAACTAAAATTGATTATTATCAGCCACACAATGCAAAAGCCAAGTATCACAACCAAGTATGTAACAAATTAAACAATATAGGATCCATAAAAAAACATTTTTTTCTAAGAAAGCATGCAATACATACAGTGAAATCTCAACTTACGAGTTTAATTAATTCTGTGACCTAGCTCATAACTCAATTTGCTCGTATATCAAATCAATTTTCCTCATTTAAATTAACTGAAATGCAGTTAATCCATTTCAGCGGAATTCCTACTCTCGGGAGGCAAGACAAAATACTTCAATATAACGCTAATATCAACTCTATAGATTATTTATCTATCACAATTCATCTAATATGACATAATAAACAATATAAACACAGAAACATGATACATACTCTAAAACGAATAAAATATGTCATTATGTGACAAGTGGTGGCTGCCATTCCCACTCCAGCTCAGACCATATCTTCCCATGCTCTTATTATAAGAGAAAATGGAGTGTTTGTGAGACTAACTGCACTAGATAACTAGTTTCATAAGGAAAACACTGAAACAATGTATTTATAAATAAGAAATATTGTATAAAAACATAATAGAGAATGTAAAGAAAAAGTGGTTATATAAAGTGTACATACATATTTACCTTGGAGAAGAGATGCTGACGAAGATGAGGGTGGAAAAGATGGGCAGAGAGGCATATGCTGTCAGTGGCCCTATAAACAACAACAACATTGGAGGAGTTCGTTTTGTTTCGTTTTTTCTATCGCTTAATTGCTTAACCTGCTACACTCTTAATGGTACAACCCACACACTTTGCTTATGTTTATCTATGATTTCATGCTTTAATTCCATAGACATCATCCTCTTTCTTCTCAGCACTGCCCTTTGCACTTACTTTCTTAGGACCCATGGTTAGAAAAAACAAATTTGGCAAAATAACTGCACAAAACATGAGAAATGCTTCCACGGCGAGGTAAACATGTGCACTGCTCAGCTGATGTTGTGTTGTTCGCTGAGCCAACTAGTGGCAGCGTTCTGAAGCTCGGTCATTATTATTATAATGGGGAAGTGCTAAACCCATAGGATTATACAGTGCCTGTGGGGGAGGGGGGGGAGGAGATGGAAGGTATTCAGGTTTAATTTAAGGAACTGGAGTACAGATCCAATTCCCTTGATCAAGCGCCCCTAACCAGTGGCAAGGAACCTCCCTTGAGGGGTAAGCTTGCTCGTAACTCAGAGCAAAAAAGTGACCAAGCGACAGCTCGTATCTCAAACCACTTGTATGATGGGGGCACTCGTAAGTCGAGGTTCGACTGTACTTGGTATTTCAGTTTTACGACAGCACTAGCAATGTAACTAAATAGGTAGTTAAAGCAAACGTTTCCCTTCAAGTTTAAGTCAACAAGATATGTAGAGAAACTTGTTTTAAATTATACACAAACTTCATATACTTACCATTTTGACTGGAGGTTCACCAGCAATCATTCTCTTTAGGTTATGCACAATTTCTCGAGGGTTGTAATTAGGAATTTTAGTGCTCCATCCAGTGCCAATACCATCTGCTCCATTTACCAACACCATTGGAATGATAGGTAAGTACCACTCTGGTTCAATTCGTTGATTGTCATCATAATTATTCTTCAGTAATGGTTCATCGTGTGGATGAAAGATGAGTCTTGCAAGTGGGCTACAATAAATAAACCTCAATTAGACAAAGAGGAGGATAAGAGATAAGGGGGCACAATGGAGAGGGAGAGAGGAAGGAAGGAAGGAAGGAAGGGAGAGGAGAAGTGTTTGTGAGTGGGGTGGGGATGGGGGTGGGAGTGGGGGGTGCACCCATACAAGTGCATGTGTGAGTGTATGTGGGTGTGAGTGTATGTGGGTGTGAGTGTATGTGGGTGTGAGTGTATGTGGGTGTGAGTGTATGTGGGTGAGTGTATGTAGGTGAGTGTATGTGGGTGTGAGTGTATGTGGGTGTGAGTGCATGTGGATGTGAGTGTATGTGGATGTGAGTGTATGTGGGTGTGAGTGTATGTGGGTGTGAGTGTATGTGGGTGTGAGTGTATGTGGGTGTGAGTGTATGTGGGTGTGAGTGTATGTGGGTGTGAGTGTATGTGGGTGTGAGTGTATGTGGGTGTGAGTGTATGTGGGTGTGTGTGCATGTACAGGTGTGCACATACGTGTGCATAGAGAGAAAAGAAAGAAAAAAAAGGAGAGAGAGAGAGGAGACAAGGCAAAAAAGAAGAGAAAAAAAAGAAAAAAAAAGAGAAAAAAGAGAAAAAAAGAGAAAAAAAGAGAAAAAGAGAAAAAAGAGAAAGAAAAAAAAAGAAAGGGAAAGAAGAAAAAAAGAGAAGTAAAGAAAATAACAGAGAAAGAGAGAAAAAGAGACTAATTTCTTTTAATAGTAGTCAACAAATGTAATGTTTGCATACACTAATAGGAAACTGATGATGATTATATATAAAATGTTTATTACCAATAGAGTCAGAGGTCTAATTAACAAATGAAACTAAATTAGCTGTTTCCTGCACTGAAGACAACACGTGTAGTGTTTTCATATCCTCTCCATCATTGGGGCTAAACTATAAGGATAACAGAGACAAGGTTTATAGACAATTAAGATGTATAAACATACAAAACTCAACATAAACACAGAAAAGAAATTGCTGTTGAAAATTAATGGTCTAGGCAATGACAGACTGGGTGTCAAACTGGTGGGGAAGAAAATGAGTATGGAGGATGTAAAAGTAATTAGATATATACTTATCACCATATAAAAATGATAAATGTATTAAATATAACGGCACCAACAATTTTGTATTTGTATGATGTATAAGTGATCTTTGATTGTTACAGAAGAGGAAGCTGGAGGCAGCAGAAAACAAGGAGTGAAGAAGTTGGAATTTGGCATTATGGTATGAGAGGTAGAATTTGAAGAATGCACCAGTCTGATTTAGAAAGGCTGGAGACAGACTGATGAAAAGAGAACATAAATTTGGAAGGAAGGGTTGGAATGATGAGTATGGTGGTGGTTAATAGTAGGGTTTTGAACATAAAGCAGGCATGCATGGGAGTGTGAAATCAAAGCACACAAGTTGTTTTTGAGCTTTGGCATATTGTTTAAGTATGAGCAAGTAAACATTTATGAAGGGATTTAAAGAAACAAGCGAGTAAGATTTTAGTTCTGGGGATGGGAAACAGTGCCTGCTCTCAAGTGGGATACGTGGTGATATTGCAGTTCGGAGTGGTTTGATCTGGGAGTCATGCACCTCTAGACAGACAGTTAAGAGAATGAGTGATGGTGAATACTTCCTTCATTGGGTCACCCTACTTGGTGGGAAACAGCCAGTGTTAAAGAATGCATTTCCATTAAAAAATCACATTCTGATGTATAAATAACAAGCCAGCACACGCCGGTAACTTGCAAGAATTTCTCACGACAATACCTTAATTTAGTGAAGATGTATCGAGGGCTGGCAGAGTCTTTACCACCCTGAAGCCTAGTACCAAACTGACCAATTGGCATCAACAGGTTAATATTATTTGAACCCACAAAGTTCTGTGCCAAATTGATAATTGTGGACATAAGTGAAGCTTCACCATGGTGATATGCTGAATGTTCTGCAACTGAACCAGCAAGCTGAGCCACTTTAACTTCTTTCTTTTCATATCGCTTTAGGCATGTATACATCACCTGTTGGAGAACCAAATAATTTTTATTAATATTAATACATTTTTTTACATTTAATATGAGATAATTAATTGTTTTCTTACATTTCTAGGATTTAGGTTAATTAGTAGATTATGAGCAAATTATAAATCTTCTTCTTTCAACAAACCAGCTGTATTCCACTGAGGCAGAGTAGCCCAAAAAGTAAAAACATTTTTCTTTTTAACTTCAGTAATGTATACAGAAGGGGTTACTAGCCCCTTGCTCAAAAGCAAATGGCTTGACAGATGATGCAGTATACTCCTCAATGAATGGCAGGGGTGCCACGAGTAAACCAAGACAACACAACAAATGAAAGGGCTAAGACTGTTCAACAACCTTCTATCATACATAAGAGGGATTAAACCATACCACAGGGAGGGATAGAACCCGCTATCAGTCATAAAACTCCAGACCAACCTGCTAGCCACTGGGCTAGCTGGCTACAACAAGATTTGTCCAACTATGTATATTTATACACCATAGGAAGGTTAGCTTAGGCACCACAGTGACCACAAATGCAAGATTTCATTAATCATGATAGTGGCTTTGAGGGGACTTGAGCTAGAGCTAGTCACGGCTATGCTGGCACGAGATTCGTCTGTAAAAACTTGCATTTGTGGTCAAAGTGGTGCCTATGCTAACCTTCCTATGGTGTATAAATATACCTAGTTGGACGAATCTTGTAGCCAGCTGGCCCAGTGGCTAGCGCATCAGTCTGGAGTTTTATGACTGATCGCAGGTTCTATCCCTGCTCGTGGTATGGTTTGTTTGCAACTGTGTCATTATGGTTTTGCGAGTCATAAGAGGGAAGAGTTTTTACGAGGATAGTGAGGCTCAAGTTAGAGTATGTAGGAAAGAGGGAAATTATTTTGCAGTAAAAGTAGGCCTTAGACAAGGATGTGTTATGTCACCGTGGTTGTTTAATATATTTATAGATGGGGTTGTAAGAGAAGTAAATGCGAGGGTCTTGGCAAGAGGCGTGGAGTTAAAAGATAAAGAATCACACATAAAGTGGGAGTTGTCACAGTTGCTCTTTGCTGATGACACTGTGCTCTTGGGAGATTCTGAAGAGAAGTTGCAGAGATTGGTGGATGAATTTGGTAGGGTATGCAAAAGAAGAAAATTAAAAGTGAATACAGGAAAGAGTAAGGTTATGAGGATAACAAAAAGATTAGGTGATGAAAGATTGGATATCAGATTGGAGGGAGAGAGTATGGAGGAGGTGAATGTATTCAGATATTTGGGAGTGGACGTGTCAGCGGATGGGTCTATGAAAGATGAGGTGAATCATAGAATTGATGAGGGGAAAAGGGTGAGTGGTGCACTTAGGAGTCTGTGGAGACAAAGAACTTTGTCCTTGGAGGCAAAGAGGGGAATGTATGAGTATAGTTTTACCAACGCTCTTATATGGGTGTGAAGCATGTGTGATGAATGTTGCAGCGAGGAGAAGGCTGGAGGCAGTGGAGATGTCATGTCTGAGGGCAATGTGTGGTGTGAATATAATGCAGAGAATTCGTAGTTTGGAAGTTAGGAGGAGGTGCGGGATTACCAAAACTGTTGTCCAGAGGGCTGAGGAAGGGTTGTTGAGGTGGTTCGGACATGTAGAGAGAATGGAGCGAAACAGAATGACTTCAAGAGTGTATCAGTCTGTAGTGGAAGGAAGGCGGGGTAGGGGTCGGCCTAGGAAAGGTTGGAGGGAGGGGGTAAAGGAGGTTTTGTGTGCGAGGGGCTTGGACTTCCAGCAGGCATGCGTGAGCGTGTTTGATAGGAGTGAATGGAGACAAATGGTTTTTAATACTTGACGTGCTGTTGGAGTGTGAGCAAAGTAACATTTATGAAGGGGTTCAGGGAAACCGGCGGGCCGGACTTGAGTCCTGGAGATGGGAAGTACAGTGCCTGCACTCTGAAGGAGGGGTGTTAATGTTGCAGTTTAAAAACTGTAGTGTAAAGCACCCTTCTGGCAAGACAGTGATGGAGTGAATGATGGTAAAAGTTTTTCTTTTTCGGGCCACCCTGCCTTGGTGGGAATCGGCCAGTGTGATGATAATAAAAAAAAAAAAAAAAAAAAAAAAAAAAAAAAAAAAAAAAAAATGAGGGATTGCTAATAGATCCCTAGTTGACTTCACAGAGGGCACTACACAGGTTCTTAAATTCAGTTGGGCTGTGATTCATATGTTGGACTGCATGCAGCCAGCACTAACAGCCTGGATAATTAGGCCCTGATCCACCAAGAGGCCTGGTCACAGGCCAGGACACACAGGCATTGACCATCTGAACACTCTCCAGGTACAGCACTTTCCAAGGCCTCCAAAATTTAAATAAAAATATTACAAGTAGTGTAAGAACTAGTAAGAAACACAGGAAATTGAAGATAAGTATATACTGAATGTAGAAATTTATAATATAACAAAGTTCCATAAACTCTTAAGGCATGATGGTCTTACCTCCCATCTACCAACTATAAAGATGTCTTATATTTATTCAAGCTCTACAAGTACAGTGAATTAAGAGGGACATGTTATCACTTTGTAGGCCTGTAGGGACAATATATCAAAAATTAATCAGGCGCAATACATACACTCCAATGCTTTATATATATATACATGTCACAAAATAGGCCTTGTCTCCATGCCAAAAATAATTAAGAGGTCCTAAATAATAGCTACCAAATGTGTTAACAGAAAAACATTACACTAAAAAATTAGGAAAAAAAAAAAAAAAAAAAGGCTTCTCAATCTTTTGAGTGTTATTAAGTTTGCATATATATTTGAGCACACAAAATATAATTGTAAGCATGCTTATATATACATTACATGTAACCATACTTGTTTCCAAGAAGAGAACATGTATAAAATATAAATTTATACCTTTCTCTGTCCAGGCTTAAATCCATCTACTAATGATGGAATTGAACGTTCATTGTCCAAATTTGAGAAGAGAACCAACTCCTTGTTGACAAAATCAGAGTATGTAACAACCCGTGTGTCTTTTTCATAGAGGTAGATATCTGGCAGACCTAGTTCCTTCCGCCGCTTGCATTCTTCCATCCATCCTGTCAACCACTCCTTGCGTTGTTCCACAGCCTTTCTACTAAATGCCTGTAAATAAGAAAGTACTACTGGTAATTAAAATTATATGTATAAACACCTTATATATACTTTATGTATATATATATATATTGTAGGTAGTAGGTTGGTAGACAGTAACCGCCCAGGGAGGTACTACCGTCCTGCCAAGTGAGTGTAAAACAGAATCCTGTAATTGTTTTACATGATGGTAGGATTGCTGGTGTCTTTTTTCTGTCACTTAAACATGCAAGATTTCAGGTACGTCTTGCTTCTTCTACTTACACTTAGGTCACACTACACTTACATGTACAAGCATATATATACACACACCCCTCTGGATTTTCTTCTATTTTCTTTCTAGTTCTTGTTCTTGTTTAGTTCCTCTTATCTCCATGGGGAAGTGGAATAGAATTCTTCCTCCGTAAGCCATGTGTGTTGTAAGAGGCGACTGAAATGCCGGGAGCAAGGGGCTAGTAACCCCTTCTCCTGTATATATTACTATATGTTAAAGAAGAAACTTTCGTTTTTCCTTTTAGGCCACCCCGCCTTGGTGGGATACGGCCAGTGTTGAAAGAAAGAAAGAAAAGATATATATATTAACAGCCACAAGGTGGGGGGTGTGCTAAATGGTTTTGAAAAACAAGTTGAAGATTGAGACACTTATGTAACATATGGGAATCTTTATTAAGGAGCATAAGTGTCTTGATCTTCAAAGACCATCTCCCGCAAGGCAAGGTGACCCAAAGAACACACATTCACCATCGCTTAGCCAACTGAATGATGGTAAATGATGAATGATAGTAATCATTCAGCCAATGAATGATTACCCAGCAACTGCAAAGTCCCCACCCCTCCTTCAGGGTGCAGACACTGCCCTTCTACTTCCAGGACTCAAGTAGTCCAGCTAACTGGCTTTCTTGAATACCTTTATAAAAGTTACCTTGATTAAATTCCGACATGTCAAATAAAAAACACTTGTCTCCATTCACCTCTATCTAACAAGCCTGTTTGATGCTCAAGCCCATGAAAGTTAAACACTTTAGTATTTCCTCCTAGCTCACTCCCCTCAGTGTCAGAGTATATTTGCTTTACAAAACAGTAAAAAGTTCCTTGTTTAAAGATTTAAAGTCAGTTCTCACTTTTCTGATCATGAATATGATGTTGGTCTATCCTTCAAATGCACCACAGTAATTTTTTTTTTTTTTGTCAGACACTTAAGCTGTTTCCTTATCAGAGGTCTTCTGACAGTCAAAAGAATATGCCAACTGTCTATAATCTTCCTTTCCCATGTCTGGCCTTCATCAACCTATCATAGAATTTTTATAGGATCTGGTTGCAAGATTTGCCATTGATATATCAGATGTTTTGCAACATACATTTTCCAATGATACTACTAAACCCTTTTGTCTTTCCCATTGTTTATAAAACTCATTATATGGCACCAGCATGTATTAGAGTGCCTCCAGTCTGCCTCATTTCTTGAACAGCCATCTTTCACATGTATGTCAGTTGCACTACCATAAATATTCTCAATGTTCAGAACAAAGCCTATTATTTACTAGTACAAAGTATTCAGTTTTTCTCAAGCTAATAGTTAATACAATGTGTTTCCTTGCACAGTATGAAATTAGTAAAAATAAATCAATAATAAAATATTTTCTACTGTAATATAATCAAAGACATTTTGAAAAAATTTTTTGTTACAGTATTTAAATAATGTAGACTTAGCCTCACCATTTGAATGGAATGATCATCTTGTGCTCCACCATAATTAAAGCGAATCCGATGGCGCACCATGTCATTGAAGTACTCTTTAGCTTCCTTGGAAGTAGATGTACCCAAACCTGTAGTAAAGCATAACCAGTACCATTACAACAAGCATGAAAAATGGCAACATAAAAATGTGGGGAAGGGCAAGAAGGTTATCACTTCAAATGCCATGCTAAGGCTTCTAGGATTTCGATCAAAGGTAGAACTTACCAATACAATATTTGACAAAAATCTGATAAAGTTGCCAGATAATTTTTGTTACATTCTCTCAAAGCAGGGTGATTCAAAGAAAATGCATTCACCACTACTCAGTCAACCTCTGTTTTGCCAGAAGTGTGTTGCCATAACATTCAGATTATACTCCAACTAGCTTCTCCACCCCTCTAGACCAGGCACTGTCCTTCCCATCTCCAAAACTCATCAGGCTAACCAGTTTACCCTGAATCCTTCCATAAAAGTTTCTCTCTTTCTCTATTCACACCTATCTAACAAACTCACACAAGCCTGTAATAATGTTGGTAGAATTACCAACAATATGTAAAGTAAAAGGACACAAGTGACATTTTATTGTGGCAACATTTCGCTCTCCAGGAGCTCGTAACAGCTTGACAAAGCTCCTGCAGAGCGAAACGCTGCCACAATAAAACGTCACATTAGTTGCACTTGTGTCCTTTTACTTTACAATCTCGCACAAGCCTGCTGAATACCCCATTTATCCCCCCCCCCCTCCTGTCTTTCCTTTGATAATCCATACCCCCTCCTACATTCTGCCCTACCCCAGATTTATACATCCTTTTCATCATCCTAACCCTCACCATCCTCTCTAAATGTTCACATTGCCTCAGTAACCCTTCCCTCACCCTTTTGAATTATACTTTTCATGACCCCCACATTGTCTTTTAATTTCAACACTTCTAATTCTCTGCATGATATTCGCCATACTCATTGCTCATAAACTTGACATCTTCACTGGCTCTAGTCTCTTTCTCGTTGGAGCGTTTAAAACCCATGCCTCTCACCCATACAAGTGTTGGTACCACTCTACTCTGGTACAGATAAAAAGCTGCAATAGAAAAAAAATTAATATTGGCAGTGCTTTTTAGTTTTTTTTTTCATTCCAGTATGTACGATTTCATTGCCGTAAAACAAAATTAAGAAATCAAGAAGATATGCCATCCTCCTAATTTTGTAAACTCTGCCTACTCTCATGCTAAAAGAACTTTCTTCAAACCTAACCCAACTTTTACTGTGAGATTTTCTCTGCTTGGCATTCCCTATATTACTAGTTTAAATCCTAATAAAAACTTATTGCCTCAAACTAATACACTTTGTATCAATCTGTTTCTCATTACATCTCTCACATTAATACTCACAGTATCTACTATTTCCTACTCATCCTGCACCTTTCCAATACATTGGTCAAACTTGTTATTCATTGGTGTTCACCTTGCTGACACTACCAGTTTTTTCTGCTGTGCCAGAGATATTAGCCACCCCATAAAATGGTCGTCTACCAAAACTATGCATCCCTCTTCTAGCCTTCACCGACACTGTCATCTTGAATTGGCCCACAAACAGTAATTAATAAATCTTTTATTTTTGCTTCTCCCAATATACAATGAAATATACTAATCTTCTGAACATATAACTTGATCTAAACTTCACTACTGCCCCTCAACTTTTTAACTGACCTATCATCTACGTTTCTCCCACTTTCTCATTTCCTTCCACCCACATATTGGTCCTGAGCCTTCCACACACCTGCTCACCCCTTAAAAACATAAAAGGCATATTGGTGGTGGTAATGCTAAGGATGTTGCAGCCAAAAGTGCTGTCACCTAAGCACACAAATACCACTCATGACTCATGCACTGCTGCCAAAAGCACCAGTATTAACCACATGGAACTGCCAAGACAGAACCTCCATGCACTTTAGACTTTGATAATAAATATTCAGGGGTACAACACTATGGGTCAAACTATACTTCAGGGCCATACCTTAAAACATATCTTCAGTAACAATGAACACTTAAAATCTCCCGTTCCCTCTACGTTTTGGACAAATTACAAACAATTTAATGCTATGGGAAATGTCTGCCACCAGAGCACTTAGGCTTCAGTGACCTAATTTTTTTACTGTTGAGATTACTTTAACAGGCAATTACAATTACAATAAGAACAATAACTTAAAAAAAAAAACAAGGAAGTCAAGAAGGTGACTGCTGGCAACAGATGGTTATCAACTTAGGATTGTTAAAATTCAACATTTAAATTCCATTCAGAACATTATGATCAATGCATTTATTTAGGTTATTCTGTTTAAGCTTCTAAGTTATTAATTTAAATGCCTTAATTTACATGAATACCTTTGTAGTATTTTATCTTGTAACTTGGCCAGTTGTCCTTTGATTTCTTCCATTCTTCAAACTCAGGTAAGGAGTAGAACGAAATTTCCTCCTTTCCCTTAGTGGCTTTGACAATTGGGGTAATGAATTCCTCCATAAAAGAATGCCGAAGCAGTGTAGGCCAATTATGATGGATGAAGTTGATCAACAGACCCTTAATGTGAGAACCATCCTAGAAATACACAAATATACTTTGTTAATTCCACACTTGCTGCTGCTAGTCTAGGTGCATTTCCATAAATTTATCCCCATCTACCTCAAAAATGCTGCTCTTCCATCCTTTCTCACATATTCATATTTGTATCAAGCCCAACTTGCCATATTTTTCTTTACCCTTCCAATCACATATCACACCCTTCCCATAAGTTTTATTATCTATAACTATAAAAATACTTTATCACTTTGATTCTAGATGTTTTGGGCTTATACCATACCTTGAGTTTTCTCCTGCAAGTCAATAAATGAGTAAATAAAGAGAAAATAAATTATATACTGGATATTTTTTTTTTACCTGAACAGCTGCTGTTTCCCACCATATCAGGGTAAAAGAGACAAGAAAGCACATTCACCATCAACTCAAATCAAACTATGACCAGAGATCTAGTAAGCTAGGAGGAAGACCAATGGGGAAGGATGGAAATGGATGAAACAGGTTTGGGGGATGGGGGGGAGAATAAAAGGTAAGTGGCCAGACCATCTTTGATTTTGGCTTGATAATAGGAGTGTAATTTACATTTTGCATTATCATGAAATTTGTATAGGATGCATACAGCACAGCAAACCACTTATTAACAAGTGAAAAAATGTCTATATGCATATTCATGATATACATGTAGGTATACATTTTTCATGGAGTAGAATTCCTTGTAATAGGTCACTGCTCAGGAGGCTTTTAGGTACAAGGTGGGTGTATTGGTAGCTTACTGCCTGGTAACTGCTAAGCAGTGTTTCTGCCTTCAACTGTGATGAGTTTTGTTTTTAATACACTGGCCATCTCCCACCAAAGCAGGGTGAACCGAAAAAGAACAAAATTTTTTCATCATTCCACATTTAGTAATTTATACAGAAGGGGTCACAAGTAGTGATGGATTTCTTTACTGTATTTTGTGTGAATCCTTCTTCCATTCAGACTCTCTGCCAAGGTGTGCCTCTGAATTTTTTGTTTATCTTCTCAATCAATTTAATGTTTACCATTTTTACCAACTGCAAAATTGGATAATAGTGTGTCTATAAGCAAGGCAATATAATGTTCAATAGAAAAGGACTCAGAGAAGAGCCCTGGGAAACTCCAGCTGCAGGTATGAATGTTTCTGCTATTTTTGTAGTTAAGGAAGGGTTGATGCTTCTGTTGATTAAGAAATTTTATATCTCTCAAGAATGTCCAACTGTTGTCAGGAAGGTCAGGTGACTTGACTATTAGATAATCAAGCCAGACTGACAAATGCTTTGTTTACTTATCTAGTTGCATTAAGTGCTAGATTGCCTTCCTTACATAGGCAGTTAGCAACATTATATATCATGTTGATGGCAAGCTGATGTGCCCTTTGGTTTTTGAACCCAAAATGCTTCTTGGTGAAAACATGGTAGCATTACATATAGTAGTTAATCCTGCTAGAGATTATTTTCTCAAAGAACCTCCCAGTGATCTTTTTCTTAGTTTGAACTTAAATGTCACATTTTTTTAAACTATTGAAAGTGAAGTAAAGAAAATTATTCCTTTCTTGGATACACATACCCAATGATACATTATGGCCATTAAACTGAATGCTTATTAAAAGCCTAATATGCACTTTTAAAACACAAAATATTAAAGCAAATTATCTTCTCTTTCGAGAACTCTGAAGATACGTAGTCCTAACTACAGAATGGGTGAGGTCTGAACCCATGGCAAGTGAGGCATGAAACTCTAGGCCAGTGTGTAAGCCACTGGGCCAGCTGGCTACAACAAAATTGATCCAATTAGGTATATTTCCCAATGTGACCACAAATGCAAGTTTTTACAGATGAATCTCCTGTCAGCATGGCTGTGGCAAACTCTAGCTCAAGTCCCCTCAAAGATTGTAACAACATATTGGTAAGGCTTTTATCCTTAAGAAAGCTGAAATCAAACTCTGATGAAAAGGAGTTGCAAAACTATGACCAGAGCAATTCACAACTGGCTAAAAATTTTTAAACTAATACGTGACATCCTGAATCAAAATACTGTACAGTTTTGGGTTTTATGAAGGTCCACCTTTTCCTCATACAAAATACACACCTGATCCTGATCAGTCATGATCATTAATTTGCCATAGCGAAGAGTCTTCATATCATCCCAAGACTCGTATTTCTTCTTATACTGTAAACCCAAGATCTTGATAATATTATTGATTTCAGAATTTTCCAAAATCTGCTTGTGAGATGCTTCACGAACATTCAGCAATTTACCTTAAAAGATACATAAGAACAGATGTAACTACTTTTCAAAACAGTAAAAGATTTTTTGATTTATTAATACATTGGCAGTTTCCCACCAAGGCAGGGTGGCCCGATAAAGAAAAACTTGCACTTTTATAACTGTAGTGTAAGCATGCCAGAGACATGCTTACACTACAGTTATAAAACTGCAACATTAACATCCCTTCTTCAGAGTGCCAGCACTGTATTTCCCATCTCCAGGAATCAGTAAAAGATATACATATATACATTTTTTTTTTTCAACAAGACGACCGACTTGTTGAGAAAAAAAAAAAAAAAAAAAAAAAAAAAAAAAAAAAAAAAAAAAATATATATATATATATATATATATATATATATATATATATATATATATATATATATATATATATATATATATATATATATATATATATATATATATATATATATATATATATATATATATATATATATATATATATATATATATATATATATATATATATATATATATATATATATATATATATATATATATATATATATATATATATATATATATATATATATATATATATATATATATATATATATATATATATATATATATATATATATATATATATATATATATATATATATATATATATATATATATATTTTTTTTTTTTTTTTGCAAAAACTATCATATAATATGCAGTCTATGATATACAAAACTTTAAAAATGTAGGAGTACCTGCTTAACCCTTTCACTGTCACTTATGTATGTCTACATCTTAAATATGAGTGCCATCAGATATGCCATGATCAGTAAATTTTGGCCAAGACATAAATAGATCTGTACAGTGGGTGCAAACAGTATAAAAAAAAAAATCCTGCCTCCACATGATACATGATTAGAACAACTAACCTCTGACCTGAGTTTGGTTTAAACAAGCAAATCTAAGGCATGTTTCAGGTTGCTTTTCATGGTTATATTGGCTGTTTCTTTGTATAAACTGACAGAATGGAAGACATACCACTGAAATGGAATGAATGTGGTCAGTTCCAAACTGGACATGGCTCAAAATAGGCCTAAAATTGGTGTAAACATTAAACTTTTAGTGATTTTCCCTAGGAAAGGTAGGAGCCCTGCTACTACTTCCACCCCCTTACAGCCTAAACCATAACCAATCATTCTAAGTTATATTTTATTAGACGAGACATAGGGTAAATCTTCAATATTTTGTGTGTAAAGTTATGACACCGGCTGCAGGACAAACTTTTAATCACTGAAACAAATAACACAGACAGTTGAAGTCTGGAATATCTAGAAATCCTGGGAATAACTCAGACACCAATTGCAAGTGGAACCATGCAGCTTCAGGAGTTTCCTTCTCTACCTTTGGGACAAACTCTGCACTATGCTCCATGAAGCTCAGATGATGGTGTAATAATATATAATAATGTTATTATACATACCTCTGAAACAGCCATGAAGCAGAGAACAAAGCACTGTCCTCTTGTAACATTATTATAAATTACATATGCCATCATCCGAGTTGAACATAATGCAGGGTTTAACCCCAAGGCAGATGAGCCCACTCATGAAGGTGCATGGCCTCACTTGTAATTGCTGTACGAAAATCTGGGTTTCAACCATCTATTGCCATAAGTTTCAGTATCAAAATCTGTCCTGCAGTCACAGTCATAACTTTTCACAATGACTGTACAGGAGAGGACTGGGAATGTGATTAGCTAACAAAGGAAAGGTTGCTTTAGTAGCTGGAATACCTACCATGTTTATTTTGGGTTATAAATTGGAATTTGTTTACTTGTTTACTGAATTTTGGGCACTTTACAGGAAAGTTCTGATAGTCGAATAGTCAGTTTGCTACATTCAATAGATAAACAAAAGGCATGCTAACAAAATAGCCAAGAATTTGGTCAGTTTGAGCATTGCAATTAGCCTAAAATAGGCCTCAATAAGAACAAAATCACCAATGAGTAAATTACTACCAGATCAGGTGTTTCGTGCCTGTGTAATTCCATTAGTTTTATATCAACTAACACATTTTTGGTGTCATTACCTTAAGAAAAGGTAATTATGAAAAAATATAATTATTATAATTGTTTTTAAATCACGAAAGCAAAAGGGTTAATAATTTATAACATATACCTTTAAGAGGAAAAACACCATATCGATCTCGGCCAACTACTCCAAGGCCTGCTACAGCCAAAGTCTTGGCTGAGTCTCCCTCAGTTAAGATTAGGGTACAATCAGATGAAAACTTGGTTCCTGCATCGTTGGCATCTTCTAGTTTTGGAATACCTTAAAAGAAAACATAATTTCTTTAATAAATTTTTATACACTGAACTGCATGGCAAATTCAAAATCTGGTATATGAAAACCATCATTAGTTTTTTGTGGTGGTTTTTATCACCTGATTTTGCTGAGAAGAGCCAAAATAATAATATGAAGTTCAAAGTGGCAGTGGTTGAGCATTCAAATAGGTTACAAAAATGAGGTACTATAGTAGGGGCTATAACGGCTGAAAAAAAAAAATTGACATACTGCTCCTGTAGCTACACTACATCATCTTAAAGAAAAATTACTTTCCATGGAAGGTTTCACTTAGAATTAACAGAATACTAGTATAAACAAATACAAATGGATGAAAAATGGTCTAAAACTATTGCTAGTGCTATACACATTATACAGACAGGTTGTAATCCCTCTTAATAGTTTATGAAACTCTCCACAGAATGGTTCTTAATTCTTTAAAACATATTGTAGCTACAGAAGCAGAGCTATGCTGATTGTTTCATCTTCACTATTTATCAAAGAGAATATTACTAATTTTCAGTAGTTACAACCCTTTCTACCTCCTTATTAAACATTCCAATGTAATACCACTGTATAGAACTGGCATACACCCCTACCCTTCATACATCATCCCTGCAGCTTTACACTAAGTTTAGTTTGCTTGAAATGTTTTACATAAATAGGACCTTTCCATATGTTTCCAAAGTTAGACATCTCCCAATTTTTTAATGCTATGTACATTGTGGGAATAAATTATTACTATTAACTATCATTATATTAATGGTATACAATAGTGACAAGTAGATGAGTAAGGCACATTCGACAGTTTAGTATATTTATTGTGAAAACATTTTACCTACTCAGTAAGTTTCTTTTGCATACACAAATGACTTAAATATCGGAGACATCAGAAGCAGCGATGGGATAAATATGAGGTGATCAGGACCACCTCAATCTTACTTCAAGATTGCGGGATTGATACCACCTATTTACATCTCCACTGCTTCTGTTGCCTCTAATGTTTAAGTCACTTCTGTATTCAATAGAAGCCCACCGAGTAGGCGAAAAGTTTCAACAATAAAGATACTCAACTGCTGCATGTGTCTTACTCATCAACAAAAGTTCTTAACTATACCATATTCAGAATATCCATCATATTACAGAGCTCTTTATTTCAATATTCCTTACAACTAATTATCTGTTGCACTAACTTTTTCCTCTTTTTAAATTAATAACTAATGAAGATTATTTAAATTTTAGGACTTCAACAACTTTCTGCAATGACAAAATTACTAATAACTCATCTCAATACTCAACACTAAGGGAGTGTTCACAAATGATTCTTTTATTAAATCATCCCATACCAAATTCCATAACATTTATATAAATCTTTACACACAGTTTTAAAACATTTTGTTAATGGTGAAAGAATTTTATGGCATAAATATTTATACATTCACATGAGAGAAGTTAGATATTCTATGCTAATACCATATTCAAAGCTAATTATTATACACTAACCTTTTAATTTAGTTTGCTTTTTGCTTGCACATTTTGACTGGAGTTGAGCCTGCTGCTTAAACTTTGCCCATGCCATCACAGATTCTACAATGCCACACTTTATAACACTGTTGGTAAATTTCTCAGAAAGTGTACACTTAGAGCCAAAACTTTTAGCTTGGAGCGTCATGTTTTCCTTGGTTTGAGAGTCAAATGTGGGGTTTACAATGAGACAATTTACAAATACCCACATATGATTCTTTATCTGAAAGAGTAAGTGCATATAGTATGGCAATCCTACTAAGAATATTACTTCTCATTACAAGCATATTTAACTTATACATTTAATTATACCCTAGGTAGTAGGTTGGTAGACAGCAACCGCCCAGGGAGGAACTACAGTCCTGCCAAGTGAGTGTAAAACGAAAACCTGTAATTGTTTTACATGATGGTAGGATTGCTGGTGTCTTTTTTTCTGTCACTTAAACATGCAAGATTTCAGGTACGTCTTGCTACTACTTCTTACACATAGGTCACACTACACATACATGTACAAGCATATACTATAAATATATATATATACACATCCCTCTGGGTTTTCTTCTATTTTCTTACTAGTTCTTGTTCTTGTTTATTTCCTGTTATCTCCATGGGGAAGTGGAACAGAATTCTTCCTCCGTAAGCCATGCGTGTTGTAAGAGGCGACTAAAATGCCGGGAGCAAAGGGCTAGTAACCCCTTCTCCTGTATATATTACTAAATGTAAAAGGAGAAACTTTCGTTTCTCCTTTTGGGCCACCCCGCCTCGGTGGGATATGGCCGGTGTGTTGAAAGAAAGATTTAATTATACAACACAGGCATACATTTTTTAATAAAATTCTAAACAGAATCAGTGGGTATTGGCCAATTTTGATGGTATCGCTAACATTATCAGTAGGGATCAGCTAATTTTGATGGTATCAGTCTATCAGTACATCTTATAAGGAACAAATTGGATGACTAGTGTGAATAGACAAGTAGGTCACCCAAAGATGTCCAGCAACTTTTGGAATCAGACCCACTGAAATAAATTTCAAAACTATTTGTGTTAATGGTTCCAAGAATTTAAGATACAGCAATTCTACCAAAGACTTTCTTTTAAGTGGTAATACATCAAGACCATCAAATTGCAGACATATATAATATGTGTGGTGTGTAATATTCCAATGTTGGTACAAAGTACAGGTGATATTACCTATTTTCGAGACCCTTAATAGTTTTAACCTTTTAACTGCGTGCAATATATATGTATGCAGGGAACAAACTGTGCATGTCAAACAGCAACATAATTTTTGAGTATCCAAACATGTCAAGTGCCACTATATTGGGACTATACTATACGGAACACCTACCATCTCATCAAAAATGTATGCCCAAGTGGGCCCTTGCAGTGCAAAGTGAGCAACAATGCCTTAGTGTGCTGTTTCACTGTTCCATAGATAAACCTCTCGAACAGCTGCTTATTAAGAAGACAGTGAAAGTGATAGTGAAAATGATTGGGCAGATATTGAGTTATAGTAGACCATGAACTCATGTCTCCCTGCCAACAGCACATGTGCCACACCCTGCTGCTGTGCCAACATTACATGCCACTAGCAGCTGCCACAACAGCACATGCCACTAGCAGCTGCCATGACAACAGCACATGCCACTAGCAGCTGCCGCGACAACAGCACATGCCACTAGCAGCTGCCGTGACAACAGCACATGCCACTAGCAGCTGCCGTGACAACAGCACATGCCACTAGCAGCTGCCGTGACAACAGTACATGCCACTAGCAGCTGCCGTTACAACAGCACATGCCACTAGCAGCTGCCCTTACAACAGTACATGCCACTAGCAGCTGCCGTGACAACAGCACATGCCACTGGTAGCTGACGTGACAACAGCACATGCCACTAGCAGCTGCCATGAAAACAGCACATGCCACTGGCAGCTGAAGTGACAATAGCACATGCCACTAGCAGCTGCCATGACAACAGCACATGCCACTAGCAGCTGCCATGACAACAGCACATGCCACTAGCAGCTGCCATGACAACAGCACATGCCACTAGCAGCTGCCATGACAACAGTACATGACACTAGCAGCTGCAATGACAATACCAGGTGCTATACAAGTGCCAGCAAACAGTGTGTAGAACTGGTAAGAACATACCTTTGTTGCAAATTGAAATACAATCATAATCTGATATCAATAAACTGTAAAACATATCGTTACATGCAAATATGCCACCATTACCACTTAATACTATACACAAATAACCCGCACATAAAAGAGAGAAGCTTACGACGACGTTTCGGTCCGACTTGGACCATTACAAAGCCACACTAACCAGAGGTGGAGCAGGACGGCTATACAGTGGACCCCCGCATAACGATCACCTCCGAATGCGACCAATTATCTAAGTGTATTTATGTAAGTGCATTTGTACGTGTATGTTTGGGGGTCTGAAATGGACTAATCTACTTCACAATATTCCTTATGGGAACAAATTCGGTCAGTACTGGCACCTAAACATACTTCTGGAGAGAAAAAATATCGTTAACCGGGGGTCCACTGTATATAGGCAGGAAGAGGTGGTGGTAAACCGAAACGTCATCGTAAGCTTCTCTCTTTTATGTGCAGGTTATTTGTGTATCGTTCCAGTCACGGTATTGTGCCTTTTTTTGTTATCCACTTAATACTAATTTTTCACCAAATTCAAAACATCACAAGTTTTCTTTTGATTTTTTCGTAGTGCTATTTGGAAAAACTTTCAACCAGTATTTTTATCAAAATTTCCCTACCCTGGGGGTAACCAACACTGCATGACTTCCCACAGCTAAAGAGTTAAGTAAACTGATTTTATATACAGCATTTTACTCTTTTATATCATGAACTATAAAACAATAAAAAAGTGGAGGAACACTCCAGTATGACTAATGGCCCATACTAGGCACATCCTCAAACTCAACTCTTCTCACTTAAATAATTGTGCAACTTAATTTTAAAGTATCAATGACTAGACCAGGCACTGTTTCAGTCATTTATCAATTTACTGGTGAACCATCATTTTTCCACTATCCCTTCTGTGTCTGACTTTATTCAACTTGAATACATTATTCCAATTTCTCTCTTGGTTCCTAGGACCATGTATTTATTTATTTTTCAACGCGTCAGCTGTTTCCCACTTAAATTGTTAAACATCACCCCTCATTCTACACCTATCAGGAGATGAAGACTCAGAGCTCTTACTTTATCTTCATATGTAAATTTTTTTATGAAATGGATTAATTGTGTCATCTTTTCAGAATGTTCTCAATGCATTTATATCCATTCTAGTCTGAGATCTAAATTAAGCTGCACATTCTAAGCAAGGCTTTACTATTGATGTGCACAGCTGCAGAATAACATTTGGACACATGTTGCTTATACTTCTTGGTATAAATGCAAGTAGTCTGTTAACATTATTCATGAGGCACTACTATCTCAGTTACAGATTTTGACTTTCTATAACTCTTAAATCTTTTCCAAGTCTATATGACTAAATTCCACATCACCTAGTTTGTAAGTATAAGGTTTTTTTTTTTTAATTCCCAAGTATTAGGGCTTTGCACTTTTCCACATTTAACTACACATGCCACTTTTTATTACTTAAGTTTAATGGTGTTCTCAAAATCTATTATTCAGCTTATTTTTGTGTTGTCAGCAAATTTACTCAAACTGTTTCATATTCCCACATTAGATTCATTAATGTGGTTTGTGAACAAGAGGCCCAAATCTGATCCTTGTGTAATGCCATGTGTGACAAGTCCCCATTCAGATTACACTCTATGTAAACTCTGCTTTTTATCAGTCAGTTATGCCTCAATGTCTGATAAATTTTTTTCAATGCCATGAGTTGGCACTTTCTTTCAGTCTTCTATGTTGGACGATCAAAATTTAGGGTCCACTGCTTCAAACTCTTTACTTAAGGTTAGTAAATCAGTGTTGAGATTCATTACATAAACGATCAAGGTAGCTCCTAATTAACTGTACAAAAGTTATAATTCTTAATTGTGATAAACTATCTTATGATCAATACTACCACCATACTTCTACCACACATGGTAATTCATTCAAGAGTTCAATATAAATGCACTAAGTTAACAGCATACTTTGCTTTACACATACTCTAAATACTATATGGACAGTCTAGTGAACTCACTTGAAATGGTTTTATCTGAACACCACTCTTGTTTTTCTTTTTTAATGCTTCAGTAAGATTCTTCACAATCATGTCAGTCACGTGCTCTACATGTCGGCCACCCTGAAATCAACAATTAATAAGTTTTAAGATAGAAAAATTTGAAAGCTTTAACCAAAGAGTTTCCTAATTACTAAAGATAATTATTAAAGTAAAGGCCCTATAAAAAGGCAAGGAAATTCATGGAAAATGCTGAGTATTCTAAACCTAATCTGGGTCATGCCCAATCATCATAATTAAGACATTCTGGTTAAGATATAGACAGGAAACAATTGGTACTGAAAAATAATTATCTAAGCTAGCTTACAACAAATTGCGAAACGTATAAAATAAAAATATATTTATATAACAATCTAGAGACAGACCAGAAAACATACCTTAGTTGTAGCAATACTGTTTACAAAAGACATCTGCTGGAAACCTTTATCAGAGAGTGCGACAGCCACTTCCCACCTTTCATTTACATTTTCATAAACAGCTTTAATTGGATTGTCAGCATCATCCACCTTATCTTTAATGAAGAAATCCACGTAGTCCTTGAAACCCTTCAGCTGAGGGAAGAACTTCTTTTCAGCTTCAGCAGGTAAAAATAAAAAAATGTAACTCAAAACTGTCAATTATATTCAAAAACAAAAATATCACAAGAACACTTACTGGAATACGCTTTCCATTCAAAAAGACTTTAACTCCCCTGGTTGAAGCAGCAATGTCATATGCTCTTCGAGACATGAGGGAAACTATGTCAGCATTTAAAGATTCCATTTTAAACTTTGCAAGGTCTGGTGAAAATGTAATTCTTGTGAAATCTTCTCCTGTATAATCCTTAATTTTTGGTTCACTAGCCTTGCTCATATTGTTGCCCCAAACCTGCCAAAAAATAAAGAAAATTTAATATTTTATGTTTCATTAACCCTCTAACTGCCCAAACGTAGATCTACGTTCGCTTGCGAAGTGCTCTGAACGTAGATCTACATTTTGTTTTTACATTATTTCTTAGGGAGAAAATCAAGGTCGGAACGCTACGCGAGCAAACATTGATCTACATTACATTTGGACAGTTTAAGAGTTAATAGAGTAAATGTAATTTATTAAGACAATGCCATTACAAGCCCATGAAACTAATATTTTTATGTAGCACAGAGCCTATTAGTTATACAAACCTGTTTGAAAGTTTTTTTGTATTCGTGTGAAGACGTTTCAACAACAAATTTATTACTGAAGATATTACACAGCTTAGCACCATAACCATTGCGCCCACCAGTAACCTTTTGTTCTTCATCATTGTAGTTGGATGACGTCAGTAGGTGGCCAAAGATCATAGTTGGGACATACATCTTCTCATCTTTATGCATTGCTACTGGAATGCCCCTTCCATTGTTGAATATACACACTTGGTTGTTTTCTCTTTGGGAAAAATAATAAAATTAGTTTTAAATATTGAAAAACCATAAGTGATATTTCTTTACTATCAATAATGTGATATACAATACCACTAAAACAATATCAAGATTAACATTGGCTGCCTAAGATTTTACAATAAAGAAGGAAGGCATTTTAATCCACTTTAATAGTTTCCATCTGCAAGGAGAGTGAAACCTAACATTTGTACAATGACCTTATTTATAAAATGCTTAACAGTGATGCAGACACAAAGAACAATTATAGATAATTAATAAGGAATTCTAAAATTATTAAATCCAATGAAAGAAAGTGCAATAACTAAACTTACGGATCAATATCTACTTTAATGACATCCATAGATTTGTCTCGCTGCTTATTATCTGCAGCATTTACCAAAATTTCATCAAAGATCTTGTAGAGACCTGGCACATATGATATTTCCTTCTGCACAATCTTTTCCAGTTCCATGTCATATACCCACATCTGCTCAGTTGTAAATTCCACCGAGCCTAAAGTATAAGATATACGTATTAATTGCAGCACGCGCTAAAACTTCCTTCTAAATTAAGCAATTATCATTTTCAACCATTTTAAGTTTCTGTATGATGCTTTATACTCATTTAATTAAGCAGTGATCATAAAGCACTGTAGCATTCAAAAAATAAAGAACAGAATCCACACCTTCTTAACCCTTAAACTGTCCAAACGTAGATCTACGTTTTTTTCAACATTTGAAAGTATGTAAAAAAAGTAGATCTTTGTTTTTTTTACATTTGAAAACGTGTAAAAAACTTTGATCTACTTTTTTTTTCGTTATATTTGAAAATATGTAAAAAAACGTAATCTACACTTGGAGCACTACGCATGTGAACATAGATCTGCTTGGACAGTTTAACCCTTAAATGATCCAAACGTATATATACGTTTTTTCAACATTTGAATGTAAAAAAAAATGTAGATTTTTTTTTTTTTAACATTTGAGCACCACGGATTTGAACGTCGATCTGTTTGGACCGTTTAAGGGTTAAGGGTTAAGCACCCGAAATCAGTTTGAAAAAAAAAATAAAAAAGTTTTACGAGTAAGCTCAACAGCCCATGATCAGAAAACTAAGTCAACTAATCACTCTCAACCCATTTTGCCCACAAACCAGTGAAAACTACATCATGGACTAAATTAAGTTTGATGAATTTATGACAAATACAGCCTCTCCTCAATTAATGACAGAGTTCCGTTCCTGAGACCATGTCGTTACATGAATTCATTGCTAAGTGAGAATGATGCTATAATGGTAGTGAGTTTGTGTCAACCATCTTTGATATTGTTTTAACGTCACCTTTGCACCATTTATAAAATTTCTGGTATATTTTTAAATGCTTATACAGTAGTGTACTCTATAGTGAAATAAACAGAATACAGTGGACCCCCGGTTAACGATTTTAATCCGTGCAAGAGGGCTCATCGTTATGCGAAATAATCGTTATGCGAATGAATTTTCCCCATAAGAAATAATGGAAATCAAATTAATCCGTGCAAGACGCCCAAAAGTATGAAAAAAATTTTTTTTTACCACATGAAATGTTAATTTTAATACACACAAACTGAAAAAGGCATGCACAATTAAATGACACTTACTTTTATTGAAGATCTGGTGATGATTGATGGGATGGGAGGAGGGGAGAGCATTATCTTCTTACTGTTTAGAAGGGGAATCCCCTTCCATTACGACTTGAGGTAGCAAGTCCTTTTCCGGGGTTACTTCCCTTCTTCTTTTAATGCCACTAGGACCAGCTTGAGAGTCACTGGACCTCTGTCGCACAACAAATCTGTCCATAGAGCTCTGTACCTCCCGTTCCTTTACGATTTGTCTAAAATGGGCCACAACATTGTCATTGAAATAGTCACCAGCACGGCTTGCAACAGCTGTGTCAGGGTGATTTTCATCTATAAAGGTTTGCAGTTCAACCCACTGTGCACACATTTCCTTAATCTTTGAAGTAGGCACAATGGATTCCACAACTGGCATAGGCTTCTCAGGGTTAGCCCCAAACCCTTCAAAATCTTTCTTAATTTCCATACTAATTCTCACCCTTTTTACCACAGGGTTGGCACTAGAAGCTTTCTTGGGGCCCATGGTCACTTATTTTCCAGAAACAGCACCGAAAATACTGTAATAATACGAAATATTCCGAGTGTATGCTTGGATGTTACCGCGGAGGCTGGCTGGTAAACAATGGGACGGAGCGGCACATGTGAGGCTGGCTGAGGGAACATTGGACGCGTCTCGGACGAAAATCGGTATGCGGGTTTTTAATCGGTATGCGCGGCAAAAATTTTGCGATAAAAGTAATCGTTATGCGGAAAAATCGCTATGCGATGCCATCGTTATGCGGGGGTCCACTGTATAAGAAATCAGCTCTAATATACGTACATACATTATTTAGGTATGAATACTGGTCAGAGAGCCCGTCGTAAGTCCGAGGCGTCAGTAAACAAGTACGTCGCTAAGTGACGAGAGGCTGTATTTTCAATACAGATTAACTTTGCATGAAAGGTCTGATGCAAAACATTTAAATAAGTTATAATTTCCTTCAAAACTACTGTACTACTGCTGCATTTTACCAAGCTCTGTGTAATAAATACACAGAACATTTAGTACTTTCATTCATTTATAAATCATCCTGAAATTATAATGAAATTACCACTAAACTTTGCTCTTATGCAAACAACCAAATATTGTAAAGCATTTATATTATCAAAATATGATATAAATTCATTAACATACCAATATAAGTATCAGGACGGAGTAAAATGTGCTCAAGCTGTGTTTTCTTCTGGTATACTGTTTCCACTGACTTTCCAGTCTTCTTTTTTGGACCAGGTACTTTACCATCATCCCCCAAGGGGTTTGGTATATTGTTCGGTACATCCTGAAAAAAATTATTACAAGCAGTACATATACAAAAGTTCACGCTACCAAAGCAAAGTTTGTGTAACTAACAAGGATTCAGAGAAATATGGGAAATACGTATATGAGGGAATAACCGAAAAAGCTTAAGTATACAATACATAGCATTTTTCAAGGAAGGAACCGCTACAACTAGCAGTATATAAGAGACTTATGCAATATGAGGTAGCTTTAGCAGAAAAATTTTTGCTCATCAGAGAAAAGTTTCCATAATACAGTTAGTACCTCACATTACATCAATATCTCTTTTATACATTTGTAAGTATAATATATTTTGTATCAACACTATTGATGCTATGAAAAATAGTAACAACACTGCTTTAGAACCAAAGGAACTAAGTTACAGACTTTCAGTATTGGACAAAACTCATATGAAACAGCAGCCATGGCAAAAAGCTAATCCATTCTCCTAGTGAACTTGCAAGCAGTTAATAGACACTTGAGATGCTAACAAACTGACAACTTTAAATGTTCAAGGATGTATCTTTGAATGAGCATACATGTGTGCATCCCTCTAGATCGGGGATTCTCAACGTTTCCTCCATCATTAACCCCCTCGGCTTGATGTATTTCTCCATTTACCCCGTTACTTCCATACAAAAATATTTATCCATCATAAGGGGGCAGAAAAAAATAAATTATTCAGGTTTTGCACAAAAATAGCACACAAATATTTACCCCTTGCCATGAAATTGTTCACCCCCAAGGGGTAAATTTACCCCTGGTTGAGAATCACTGCTATAGATTAACCCCTTAAATTAAAATATGGCTATAAACCTACAATCTACTAAACAAAAACTGTACCTGCAATAATAAAGGATAATATACTATAAATACTAAAGTTAAGTGCCAAACATAACATTCTGAATTGCAGTTTTCCCTACAGCTGAAACAATCTAATCTACCACAGTGACATATTGTTACAATGGAATGGAGAATTTGTAATGAACTGATATATTTTCAAGATTTCCAGAAAAACAAATATAATAATGCAAGCCACAAGCACTGCAGTTATTACTCATTTTTCATCTGATTCTATCCTATTTTTATTACACTTGAAGAATGCTTCTCAATGAGAATCAGACATCTTAAATTTTATGATAAGTAAATGCTATCTGCATAAGTAATGCAATTCCGTTGGCACAAGCTGCACAGGAGCCAACCTATGTTGGGTAATGAATAAGATTAACTTAGGTAAATAAATTCATTTAAGTACAGGTACACATAAATGCAGTTAGACAAATTATCATATGTAGTAATGTGTAAATTACCTAGATAACCCACCTCCCTCCAAAAAAAAAAGTAAGAAAGTGACTTATTTCCATTGGACTCCTAGGTTATTTTAAGTTGGGTTTGGAAAGTTCCGTTAGGTTTAGTTACACTTACCATTTGCACAAAATACTATATTGTAAAACCCGCTAATTTTAATTATATTTTATTACCGAAATCGTCCAAGGAGCAACATTTAATTATCACAATGACTTTATCTGATTCCCTCCCAGTCCCCATGCACTATAAAACCCCTACTAATTTAACACTTCCCAAGAAAATAGTAATCCTTAACTTTAGCCATGAACTGGCTGATGTTACTAGTGTATTGCTGAATTACAAACATCACTTTATAACAAACCTTGAGTGGCTGTTTGCTCAACATGTTTGTTTCCTAAATGCTATGCACTTAACATAAATCTAAAACTGTGGCAGTGAGGAGGCTGAACCAGGTGAGGTTGAACCAGGTGAGGAGGCTGAACCAGGTGAGGCTGAACCAGGTGAGGAGGCTGAACCAGGTGGAGGCTGAACCAGGTGAGGAGGCTGAACCAGGTGAGGAGGCTGAACCAGGTGAGAAGGCTGAACCAGGTGAGCAGGCTGAACCAGGTGAGGCTGAACCAGGTGAGGTTGAACCAGGTGAGGAGGCTGAACCAGGTGAGGTTGAACCAGGTGAGGAGGCTGAACCAGGTGAGGTTGAACCAGGTGAGGAGACTGAACCAGGTGGAGGCTGAACCAGGTGAGGAGGCTGAACCAGGTGAGGCTGAACCAGGTGAGGAGGCTGAACCAGGTGAGGTTGAACCAGGTGAGGAGGCTGAACCAGGTGAGGCTGAACCAGGTGAGGAGGCTGAACCAGGTGGAGGCTGAACCAGGTGAGGAGGCTGAACCAGGTGAGGAGGCTGAACCAGGTGAGGAGGCTGAACCAGGTGAGGAGGCTGAACCAGGTGAGGAGGCTGAACCAGGTGAGGAGGCTGAACCAGGTGAGGCTGAACCAGGTGGAGGCTGAACCAGGTGAGGCTGAACCAGGTGGAGGCTGAACCAGGTGGAGGCTGAACCAGGTGGAGGCTGAACCAGGTGAGGCTGAACCAGGTGGAGGCTGAACCAGGTGAGGCTGAACCAGGTGGAGGCTGAACCAGGTGAGGTAGAGTCGGGTGAGGAGCCAGGTGAGGGGCCTGGTAGAACCAGGTGAGGTTGAGGTAGAAAGTGAGCTATACTATCTTAACCAGGTAATAATGCTGAACCAAACGAGGTTGAAACAGACGAGAGTAAACCAGGTGAAGTTGAGACAGGTAAAGGTTGACTATCTTATCTTAACCAGGTGAGGGTGGGCCATGTGAGAGGTGAGGGAGGTAGGCAAACCAAGTGAGAGATGAGGAGGAGGAGGATGATCCTAACCAGGTTCCAGTGTGAACCTTCACTGTTTGAACTTTGAAATAAGTTACCGCCGCCACCACCCGCTAGTGCGCGACGTTGCCGTAACCTCACCAACCCACCACCAACATCCACAGAATTACACACCACGGCTCTTCCCCGCCACGAACCCCTACCCGAAAAGACTATCTCTACCCTTAACCACTGCCGTGGTAGTGGCAAGATAAACCAACAATCAAGAGCAAGTAGAGATGAAATAAGAGAGAGACAACAGTGCACCGCCAGAGTTGACACTCGCACCGGCATCGTAATATTTATTACACCAGCCACTGTCCCTAACCTACCTCACTTTTACCATATTATACACTCCCATTACTCTTTTATTATTATTTTTAAATGTTACAGGTTGTTTATGATTCATAGAACCTCGTGTGTGATGGTATTTGATTATCTTGTTATATCAACGTTATAATAATGTAACATCGGACCTGTACAAAATTCAGGAAAACAATTATACGTTGTTTTTTTAAATTTTAGTAATTACTATTTGGTCATGTTATCTGTGATAGTGTGTACGATAAATAAAGTATTAGTTTGATTAACTGACAGTAATATTCCAGTGTGAAATACTTGAAGATATTGAAAGTTATCAAAACATAAAGAGGCGAGACCTTGACAGCTTACCGTTCCATTTACTGCAGGCATTGTGAAGATATATTTGTCAGGTAATATACCACAAGTAACTTTCTGAGTCTTCAGTATCCGGCAGACTCTAATAAGTCCTGTTCTTCGCAACAGGATGTTCAACTAAAAATTCTCTCACTCTCCATTTACATTTTACATACACTGTTTTAATTCTAAAATATATTTGTCTCATTGGAACTTTACACTTGTTGAAGGTCGTCCAGGAGCTAGAGAGAGCCCCGAGTGCACTTGTGTAGAAAAGTATGTATGACTGACGGTTGGGAGGATTTTGGAGGGAGAATATGATGGAACAAAGGGTAGCAGCTTCACCTTGGCAAGTGTTGACTCGCGCTGCTGTGCTCCTCCATTACACCAGTAACACCAATGTTTCACTACCCTCCTCTCCACCCTCGCTTACATCACTCATCTAACACATCCACCAACTCTCTTCCATAATAAACCACAAACTTCCCAAGGTATATTAACCAGCTGGTGTATTTAAGAGAGAAATGAGTGTGTGTGAGGCTGCTAACAAGTGGACGCTACCACACAAGATGATGCTGACCTACGCACTCCTCTTGCCCAACTTATATTTTTCCTCCATATATTAACACTAATGTCTTGTTTATTTACAGACATGATGGTGTATATATGCCTGTAAATTAAAATGAGATATTTACCCACAAATGTCTGGAAATGTTATAGTAACTTGTGGTAAATGTGACATGATGTCAGGGATATTGACTCGATAAACAATTAATGGCATCGTGATTTGTAGCCAACAGCGCGCTTTTTAATTCTCCATAATAATTGATTCAGTTTTATTCAGATTCACATTTTTACAAATATTAATGCGTATATTTATATATGTGTGTATGTCTATATTTATATATGTATGCGTGATTATATTTATATATGTTTGTGTATATTTATATACATATGTAAGTGTATATTCATATATGTGTATATGTCGTGACGAATGAGTAAAACTTGCGATTTTTGGCTTAGATAGTAACGCTCTTCTTGCCGAATAAGGCAAGCGAAAATTTGTGTGTGCAATAATTTCGCAAGAGTCATTCTGAAACTAATGAAAAAAATATTTTTCATTGTGTTTGTTTATTATTAAATTATTGTAAACTTATCTAAAATATATTTAGCTGGATTATGCTAAAACAAATTGCGCTTGTTATAATAAGGTTAGGTAAGTTTTCTAAGATTCTTTTGGTACAAAATTATTAATTTTTACATTAACATAAATGAAAAAAAATCTATAAACGTTAAAGAGAAACTTTTAGAAAGGGATTAATTTTAAATGAGTTCTTACCGATTGACCAGTTTTACCTATTCGGCACAACATATATATATATATATATATATATATATATATATATATATATATATATATATATATATATATATATATATATATATATATATATATATATATATATATATATACATATATGTGTGTGTGTGTGTGTGCCTCAACAATGCTTCAGAGTGTGTCAGGGAAGGAGAGAGCCCGTCTCCTGGCAGTGAGAGCTCCTCATGCAGGGGATTTTCTGTTGGCTGTTCCCAACTCCAGCCTTGGCACACGGCTCGACCCCACAGACCATCCGCATTGGTGTTGCTCTTCGACTTGCCGCCCCTATTCTCGCCGAACACAGGTGTATTTGTGGCAGTGAAGCAGCAGACCGATTTGGGTACCATGGTCTCGCGTGCCGTAAATCCGAGGGAAAGATTGCAAGACATGAGGAGGTTAATAACATCAAGAGGAGTCTCACAACAGCCGGATGCCCAGTAGTAAGGGAGCCACCCCAACTATGCATATCTGATGGCAGCCAGAAGCGTCCAGATGGTGTCATACTTCAAGTCTGGACAGACGGTAAGCAGGTTGTGTGGGACTACACATGTGCATCTACCTTGGCTGATGCCTATCTCCAATACAACAGGGAGGAAGGAGGGGCAGCCGCCAGCTTCAGGGAGCCCCAAAAGTCTAGAAAATATGGAGAACTTGCCCATCATTATATGTTTGTTCCCATAGGCTTAGAGACCCTTGCCTCATGGGGAAAGAGTGCATCTAAGTTCCTTAAGGAGCTAGGCAAAACACTCATCCCAGGGCAGCTAGTTGTCTGTTCCAGCAACTCAGCGCTGTTGTTCAGAGGGGTAATGCCTGCTGTATTTTGGGCACGCGCCCCAGCTCTGAAGAACTGGATGAGATTTTTGCATTATAATCAGTGACAAACATGTAACAATATGTACTAGACATGTATCTCTCACATCTCATGTACTGTATGTCATCTTTATATCAACAATGTATCTCTTAAACCTTTTGTACCATATTATGTAATGAAATATATATATATATATATATATATATATATATATATATATATATATATATATATATATATATATATATATATATATATATATATATATGGGGAAGTGGAACAGAATTCTTCCTCCGTAAGCCATGCGTGTTGTAAGAGGCGACTAGAATGCCGGGAGCAAGGGGCTAGTAACCCCTTCTCCTGTATATATTACTAAATTTAAAAAGAGAAACTTTAGTTTTTTCTTTTGGTCCACCCCGCCTCGGTGGGATACGGCTGGTATGTTGAAAGAAAGATATATATATATATATATATATATATATATATATATATATATATATATATATATATATATATATATATATATATAGATATATATATATATGTTAATGTTGCAGTTTAAAAACTGTAGTGTAAAGCACCCTTCTGGCAAGACAGTGATGGAGTGAATGATGGTGAAAGTTTTTCTTTTTCGGGCCACCCTGCCTTGGTGGGAATCGGCCAATGTGATAATAAAAAATGAAAAAAACATATATATATATATATATATATATATATATATATATATATATATATATATATATATATATATATATATATATATGTATATATATATATATATATATATATATATAATATATATATATATATATATATATATATATATATATATATATATATATATATATATATATATATATATATATTATATATATTATATATATATATTATATATATATACACACACACATATATATATATATATATATATATATATATATATATATATATATATATATATATATCAACACCGGCCGTCTCCCACCCTAGGCTAGGGTGGCCAGAAAAAGAAGAAACACTTCATTTTACATTTATTAATTTATGTAGCGCCTTGCTCTCGGCATTTTAGTCGCCTCTTAATACTTGTAGTTATTTTACACACTGGTATGATTGATGGTGCCTTCTTTCTGTCTCATAAACACGCAAGATAACAGGTACATCTTGCTGCTTCTACTAACGTGCATGCGTATGTATACATACGTATCTGAGTTTTCTTCTACTCTCGTAATAGTTCTTGTTCTTATTTATTTCCTTTCACCTTCATAAGGAAGTAGGAAAGAATCCTTCCTCCGTCAACCATGCGTGTCCTAAGAAGAGACTAAAATGCCAGGAGGTGATGGGCTCTTGATTTAGGTAATTGGATCTGTGCTCCGGTTTCCTGAATTAAACCTGAATACCTTCCATCCCCTTCCACATGCGCTGTATAATCCTACGGGTTTAGCGCTCCCCTTGGTTATAATCTTCTATAAATTACTAAATGTAGAAAGAGAAAAACTTTCTTTTGTTCTTTTTCGGGTCACCTGACCCGATGGGAAGCGGCCGATGTGTTAAATATATACAAAGCAAAGCGAAGAGGCATTGCCAGGAGCTGTGAATCGACCCCTGCAACCACAAATAGTTAAATACAGATAACTGAGTACACATCACAAATAGTCCTCACTTAGGAGTGGAAACTGAAGGTGTTGTTTTCCAGGCCCCGTGTCCTGGTGGCTAAAGCTCTCACTTCACACTGTGAGGGTCCAAGTTCGATTCCTAGCAAGGGTAAAAACATTGGGCGTGTTTCCTTACACCGGTTGTCTGTGTTCCCCATCAGTTAAGTGGGTACCTGGGTGTTAGTCGACTGGTGTGGGTCGCATCCTGGGACAAAACTGACCTAATTTGCCCGAAATGCTCAGTATAACAAACAGCTTTCTATATAGTAGTATGTCAGCTATGGTCTGTATACCTTGTACATGTAATTGTAGAAATAAAGATATTATTAGTAACAGTCAATGAGGGAGAATTTGTAACCTGGGCTGTCAGACAATACGGCGTAGTTCTGTAATGTTCTATCAGAGTATACTTCAGAGGCAAGCAGTGTCGCCCTACTAAATATAATGTCATACATACTTTCTAGTCTTCACTCGAAATCCCCACTGTAATATATATATATATATATATATATATATATATATATATATATATATATATATATATCTGATATATATATATATATATATATATATATATATATATATATATATATATATATATATATATATATATATATATATATATTTAGGTAGTAGGTTGGTAGACAGCAACCATCCAGGGAGGTACTACCGTCCTGCCAAGTGAGTGTAAAACGAAAGCCTGTAATTGTTTTACATGATGGTAGGATTGCTGGTGTCTTTTGTCTGTCTCATAAATATGCAAGATTTCAGGTACGTCTTGCTACTTCTACTTACACTTAGGTCACACTACACATACATGTACAAGCATATATATACACACCCCTCTGGGTTTTCTGCCATTTTCTTTCTAGTTCTTGTTGTTTATTTCCTCATATCTCCATGGGGAAGTGGAACAGAATTCTTCCTCCGTAAGCCATGCGTGTTGTAAGAGGCAACTAAAATGCCAGGGGCAAGGGGCTAGTAACCCCTTCTCCTGTATATATTACTAAATGTGACCAGGAGGCCTGGTCACAGACCGGGCCGCGGGGGCGTTGACCCCCGAAACTCTCTCCAGGTAAACTCCAGGTAAACCCTGCCTCGGTGGGATACGGCCGGTGTGTTGATATTATTATTATTATTATTAAAGATTAGCCGGCATTCTCCCGGCCCGGGCCTTGGCCAAGTGGTGGCCCGGCCTTGGCTCCCTCTTTAGGGAGTGTCTGAGACCTAAGTCTCCCATGGGAGGAGGCACAAGTACCTCCTCATCTTTGGGACCAACTGTCCCCAGGCCTAGCCACAAGCTAGGCCTCTCTGGTCTGTCATCCCCGCCCCAAGGGGGCTAATGGGAATGACAGTCTTGTGAGCTAAAAGCTCGGGCTCAGGCACCTACCCTACCCTAGAAGGGTTGGGCATGGTGTCGATCGGTGTGTTGATATATATATATATATATATATATATATATATATATATATATATATATATATATATATATATATATATATATATTTGTGTGTGTGTGTGTGTGTGTGTCGTGCCGAATACGTTTAAAGGTTTATTTTTTTTCATTAATGTTAATATAAAAAATTATAATTTTGCCCCAAAAGAATCTTAGAAAACTTACCTAACCTTATTATAACAAGAACAATTTGTTTTAGCCTAACGCAACTAAATATATTTTAGATTTGTTTAAGATAATTTAATACTAAACAAACACAGTGAAATATATTTTTTTTTCGTTAGGTTCAGAATGATTTTGGCGAAATTATTGCATACACAAATTTTTCACTTGTCCTATATGGCAAGATGAGTGTTGCTACTTAAGCCAACATCGCAAGTTCTGCCTATTCGGCACGACATATATACATATATATATATATATATATATATATATATATATATATATATATATATATATATATATATATATATATATATATATATATATATATGTGTGTGTGTGTGTGTGTGTGTGTGTGTGTGTGTGTGCATCACGTGATATAGTATATGAAAAACAACCACTCTGAAAGAATGGTGAAATTCCAAGCACTTTCGTGACTTATCACATTATCAAGGAACTATAAAAACAAAACATCAGAGGAAGGCATATAAAGGGTCAAGACTACACTTCACCATCACATCCCACAACACAGCTACACCTCACACACGCGTGACGACACCCGACTCTGTGAAACAACACCTAATACTCTACCCAAGAATTAAGATTTATTACTTGTTTAATGTATTAAATTCTTCCCAAATTTTATTAATTATAAATGAATCCAATTTATATAAACCAAAGGAAATATTCATATTATTTTCAAAACTGCTTTTTATGAAACATGATTCATTTATATTCCTGTCGACCATGGACTTGCTTGATACTACTTTCTCAACTTTTTGAAAATCAATTGGATGGTTAAAATCTCTCACAGGAATAAACAGAGCATTAGAATCTTGTCCAGTTCTAATGCTATATTAATATTATTTTAATCTTAGAGACTTTTACCAGTTTTACCGTAATAAACTTTATCGCAAATTTTACAAAGAATCTTATAGACACATCCGTCAGGAGTTTGGGGGGAATTTTTTATCAAAAGTTTTTCAAATACAACTTTGATATTAAAAGTCTTAAGAAGAGAAGGCATATGAACCAAGTTTATATTTAAAGTCCGGTGGCCTGGTGGCTAAAGCTCCCGCTTCACACACGGAGGGCCCGGGTTCGATTCCCGGCGGGTGGAAACATTTCGACACGTTTCCTTACACCTGTTGTCCTGTTCACCTAGCAGCAAATAGGTACCTGGGTGTTAGTAGACTGGTGTGGGTCGCATCGTGGGGGACAAGATTAAGGACCCCAATGGAAATAAGTTAGACAGTCCTCGATGACGCACTGACTTTCTTGGGTTATCCTGGGTGGCTAACCCTCCGGGGTTAAAAATCCGAACGAAATCTTATCTTATCTCTTAATAATTAAAACATCTAGAAAAGGTAATGAGTTATTTTCTTGAAACTCAATAGTAAAGTTTATAGAATGGGCTAAGCTACTTAATTTAACAAAGAAATGATTTATATCTATATTACTTAATACTAACTTAATTTGCTGACAAACAGGTTGGATACGTTTAATGATACTATATCATATTAAGTTTATTTCAGTAATGTTAGATTACGATGGTAAATTGCCGGGTAGGTTTGGTGCAAAATTAAAAGTTTGCTTTACTGTTTAATTCACATTAATATATTTATCAATACACAATATACAGTTTTAACAAGACTATTTATAAGGCAGTTCGTCTTGTTTGATGCACTTAGTAAGTAAGTAAGTAAGTAAATTTATTCAGGTATACACAATACAGTTACATAGAATTATCATACATAGCAGCATATGTGTAGAGAACCTAGGATAACCCAAAAAAGTCAGACAGAGTGACTTATTTCCATTGGCTGGCTTATAGGTGCTACATCTTTATAAATAAAACTAAAACTATGCTGAGCCTCCAGCATCGATAAAATGATAATAGTATAAAAGTATGAATTTAAATAATAACCAGGTTGACTAACAAGAACTCTGGTTTTTATTATCAAGAGTAGTAGTACGTAGAAAACAGTACATTACGCAAGCTGAGCATATTGTTGGCCCCACACCACCTGATTCTAAATATATACCTGTTACTTCATCTCTGATTATCCCGCACGGTCATTTGTAT